>NC_065511.1:8225830-8502666 GCF_006386435.1 Epinephelus moara
TGTCCAACACATCTGTGGGAAAGTTATTGGAGGACTGATGACCTCTTTTGAAAGTTGTCAGTATAGCACTTCCAATAACCCATTGGTGTCAGGTTAAATCTTGGGCTAAAGCTCATTTGCCCAACATGGGGCTCGAACCCACAACCCTGAGATTAAGAGTCTCATGCTCTACCAAACAAATGAAACTCTAAATTCAGTCAGGAGTTCCATTGTATACACATTTAGAGAACTTCCAGCTTTTAAAGCAGCAACACATTGTAGTAATATGTAAACTCATACTTTTTCTAGACTTTTTCCTGGGGGAGGCTATTCACAATTACTATAAGTCAAAACTATGATGTCATGAATTTCAGTATGTGTTTGTCATAGCAAGGGCTACTTTGTCAAGCAGATTTCATGCAACGACATGGGGCTCTAGTTTCCCAGCACAGCGCAGGGTGGCGCAGGGTGGCGAACCCCACGCAGAGCTAGTTTCGAGCAGCGCAACCCGAGGCGCGCTCAGCTAAAAGCTCGCCAGCTGAAACCAGGTCTACTGTCAGCGCAGGCAGAGCGCAGCCGGTATAAGCCGAAGTTTGACTGACCGGCGGACAGTGCGCACACGTCACCAAAACCTCACAGGCAGCGGACAGTGCGCACACGTCACCAAAACCTCACAGGCAGGTTTCCAGAATATCAGGCACATTAACTATGCAATAAATACCCAAAAAAACATTATTCAATGCAACTATCTGCAATCAGCACATAAATGTATCTCTATATCGACTGTCCCGTCACATCTGATGTCAGATCAAAGGGGATTGGCACCCTTTGGCACTTTTGGCACGCTTAATGGAAACCCAACCTGATTTGATTAACACAGCTGCAAACTAATGAGTTCACATCCCTCTCAGCCAACCACAAACAGTCACAGCATCAGATAGGGAGTATATATTCAGCATCTGTCATCTTAGAAAAGTCAAAAGAAAAGAAACAGAGTGAGACTGCGAGAGAGAAAGAGAGAGTGTGCGCGCACGAGAGAAATGCAACATTGTTTTACAATTGTGGTGACCTCCTCCCAGGCTACCTTTGCATCATCAGCCCGTGGAGGTCTGCTCGCAGTGCCGTATATTCGGACACTGCAAGCATAGACCTTCCGGACCAAAACATCAGTTTCCTCCTGGGAGAAGTTTGGCCATCTGACGCTGCTGCTCTCTTCTGCCATGGCGAATTGAGTAAACTCTCATCACGCCTTCGCGCGGCGCATTAAAGGGCGAGGAGAGGGGCTCATTTGATTGGTGTGATGTGTGTGGCGCATTAAAGGGCGAGGAGAGGGGCTCATTTGATTGGTGTGATGTGTGTAAAACCCACTCCACACCTTTTCTCCTCCCTCTTTCCGACTTGCGCAGGTAGGAGGGACGGAGGTGGGAAAGAGGAGTAGCTGCGCCAGGCGCACGGTGAGCCAAACTTGCAAAATCCGCCTGGCCACACCCAGTTTACGAAAAGCAGGTGCGCTGCGCCCCCGCCTCGCCCAGTCTGCGAAACTAGAGCCCATGATGTTATGTTGTTAATGCCACTTGAACTTCTTACCATTCAGCACGATTTTAGGAAAACATCAATTCTATCAATGCTGGTATGCTTGGTAAGAAGACACAAGCGTTCGTGGTAATGATAAAATATGATGAAATAAGTTCTCTTAACAAATATTGTAAATGTCCTAGTTCCTACTACTATTTTCAAATACAAATCCATAAAAGTTCAAATTGTTGCTTGTAGTGCTACTATGAAAGTCAATCAGTTAATAAGTTGGTTAAAAGTAAATTAATTTCCATGATTTTGATGATCCATTAAGTGTTTCAGTCATTTTTCAAGCAATAAAGTAAAACATTTGCTGCTTCCAGCTCCTTGAATGTAAGAATTTGATGCTTTTTTTGTCATTCATGAGAGTAATGAAGAGTCTTTTTGGTTTTGGACTGGTGGTTGGACAAAAGAAGGAAATTAAAGATGTTACTTTGGGTTCTGGGAAATTGTGATGAGCACTTATAGAATTGATTAATTGTGAAAATTATTGGACGACTAGTTGATAATGAAAATAATTGTTAGTTGCAGCCATTGTTGCTTGTGTAGAATATTTCAGTAATTTTCAGAAATTTCCATCCCTGCTAATCTTGCTCTCCACCCTCCTACGGTGAAACTCCATGACAAAACTAAGGTGTCACCAGGCCTAGTGAACTCCTCCTCAGCTCAATCCAAACTCAGACCTGCACTGCTTTAATAACTGCAGAATGAATGTCAGTGACAGGGTTCTGTGCTGTGCTGCGTCTCTACCATTAGACTTTTTATTTTGTTCATTCTTCAGAAGATGTCAATACAGGCACTGTCTGATTCTCTCTTCCTTTCTTCTTTTTGCAGCTTTCAAGAAAGAGGACAGCGGCTTTGATGAGGTAGGATGAAAACAAGTGCATTTTAGGGAGCTTGTGACATCACTGGCCCAGTTTCAGGGCTATACCAAAGTGTTGTACGCTGTATTTTTCACTAAAATTATTCATCAAGGTCTTGTTGGCCAGATGTTGTCAGGACTGCATTGCAGTTGATTTTTTTTTAATGTGAATCCTGCTGTTACTCAGTGCATATGGTGTGTAATATATTCATGTGTGAAGCATGGTGGTTTTCCCTCTCATCTCAGAGACGTCCCTCAGGGTCAGTCGCCATCACAGGGCCTCCCTGGCTGGCCAATGAGACACCACCAAATGCACCAACCAGATTCACTCTGTATGAGTATACCCAGGGCACCAGACTTGTTTCATAGCCATCCCACAACTGCCTTGAAACTGACTGAAATGCAAAATCCTCATTTTTCATACTTGTAAATGATCTGTCTCTGTGGAAATGCATTGTTAAAAAGTGTGGTCAAACAGCAGAGAGTGGTTAGTCCACACATAGTGAGCTAATGACTAAGGACGGTTAAAAATGTTTACAGTTTGATAGCTGAGGTTTGTGCACATTTATGGCCACTGCCATTCTTTTTGAGCAGGCCATTATGCATTATGATGCAGCCATGTGCCTAAAATTCCTAAAAACACCCTCACTCCCCTGATCCGGGCTCAGTGGAAAAATTCAAGTTAAATGGGTGAAATGTGGTGTGTAAATGTGCCAGGTGCATGGCATATTAAAAAAACAGTTTAGTATAAAAAAAAACAAAAAAAAAAACACTGCATTCATGTGTTTAAAGTGGGAGACTGTTTAACTCCCAGCATCCTCAATATCATTTTAAGGGGTTGATTTACTGTGGATGCTGCAAAGCTTTTTTTTGGATGCTAATGAGTATGGTAGCATTTGTGCCTGTTTGCTGTATGGTCACACCAGTACTTGTGATGGCAAATGGACAGAAATGTTGCTAAAAATTGTTAAAGCAATATGTATTTTACAACATTTTACAACCAACTCAATGTGATTAATTTGTGGTTAGGTTTAGGCCATAGACTGTATAAGTAATGGACATAGCTAGGCCCGTGACGTCACCCACTGGTTTGTAGAATCCTGTTTTGGAGCCTTGAGTTTGGTATTTTAGCCATTGCCATATAGGTTTTTTGGAGTCAGAAGTGACCATATTTGGACAAGAGGGTGGAGGAGCGAGGGGTGTCGCTCAGATCGCCAGTGTTATCTGTTTTCTTCCGGCAACAAGCAAAGCTCTCACGAAATGACGTCACAGCCCAGAGCAAGTCAAGGGTAAGGGAAACGTTTAGTATGCTATTTACAGAGATAACACTGGCGATCTGAATCGGTCAGTGGCGAAAAAAAGCACTTTTAATGCGCAAACTTATACGGGACGTATTTGCCCCCGTTACCGTTTGAGCTTGTTTCGCGGCTGCCGGCTGCATCCGCCTCCCTCAATACTGAACCAATTTTAGAACGAGTTGTACCTATGAATCATACGCACATACACATGGGGAAATAGGGCCCAGGTTGAAAAATACCAAAGTTATCCTTTAACCGTGCAGCCCCAATAGTGTTTATGGACTTAGCAAAGGTGTTGCATGCTTGGCTGCTGCAGCAGCTCTAGAGTGTCTTCCCAATCCGTGGGCAGTTTTATGATATATAGAGTATACAGTATAGAGAGTATGTTTTAAAGCAGTCCTGCTCTTTTATTTGCAACATTTTGCAACACGGTATAAACCAACCAGAGATATTAAAGGGACAGTTACCTCAGTATAAGTGGTGTGGCAAAACGGTCGATAAATTTATATTGCCTGTCAGTAAATATTGCTATATTGACCAACCCTGGATGCTTAAAGCACCACTGTTGCCACAATTTCATCTAATCCCAAAACAGTTTTTAATTCATCCTGTAGATTACTTTTATTGTCCCAGGAACACTGTGATGGTGTTTATTTTGCAGCCCTGTATAACATATTGATTCCTCCTGCATTCTGTCTCAGGTTGCTGTTGTAGGTGGCTGGTTGATGAGGCAGTCAATAGGTCCAAAGGATGCTGGGATGTTATGTTTGTATTGACAAGGGAATCGTGCTTGGTTGCTCTTTTGAGTTAAAGTAACAGTGAGTGCACCCACTGCAGATGGCTACCAGAAGCTGTGTCCTTGTTGTCAAGCAGCCACATGGTTTCGAAGCTTTTGGAATCTTTCCAGTATATTGTCTTCAAGAGGCAGTGGCATTGCTTACTGAATAAGTGATAAGACACCAGGATGCTTTGTGTTGATGTGGCAGACATGTTTCTGCTGTGGTTGGTTGGTAGATTCTTTTATTCTGTGTGACAGACCTGCTGAGATCCACAACTGTGTTCAAGTGAGATGTGAGGGCAGACACATTGGTACCAGACTGATAATCAGACTGGATAGCCATTTTTCGTCATTAGTACTCTGATGCAGTGTTTGTGTTAGCCATTTTCTTTAATCAATAAATCTTTGAATTGCCTCCCAGTACAGCACCACAAACTTCATCCTCCAAAATGATTATACAGTTAACTCAACACCTCTCTAAAACTGCTTCAACAAAAACTTAAGTTAAGTTAAGTTTAAGTTTATTTACTTTATTAATCCCCCTGAGGAGAAATTCAATGTGTTAACATTGTGTTAACATTGATTACCTCCTGAAGGTGGGATGTATAGCTGGACTGTTGAATTGGACTGCATTAGTTTTAACAGGCTGTACCTAAACTGGCAGCTGAATGTATCTTTGGCATCACTGAAATGTGATGAGCTAATATCGAGTGAGAAATTGGCACAGCGAATTTTTTAGTTGGGGAGTTTCCCATATTTTGTAAAAAAAAAAAAAAGGGTTTAAAGGTCCAGTGTGTAAGATGTAGGGGATACCTTGGCAGAAATGGAATATAGTAAGTAAGTTTTCTTTAGTGTATAATCACTTGAAAATAAGAATAGTGGTGTTTTCGTTATCTTAGAATATGTTGGTATCTACATAGGGAGTGGGTCCTTGTCCATGGAGTCTGCCATGTTTCTACAGGAGCCAGGAACAGACCAACCAAACACTGGCTGTAGATAAGGCAATCTGTGTTTTCACATTTTCATGTCAGCCCCCACCATATTTTGCAGCCATTCTGCGTCTTTTGCCATCCACCATCCCTCACAGCTCACATACTATGTCACTTTACAAATGTGGTTATGATGCGTATGAAACATACAAATGTAACATATTTGTGGTTTGCAGAAATGTACAATGCTAACATTTTCTTCTGGTGACAGCGCTGGTGTTCCACCCGTAACTCATTGCGTCTCATCTCAGTCACCTTCATGTCCTTTTTTCGTTAGATCTATCTGATTTCATGTGGTCCATGTTCTCCATAACTAGAAGAGAAGCAGTTTGCTCTCATACCACAGCCTCAGCTGTAGAGTGGTTGTGTGGTGTAGATGTGGAAATGAGGAATGCTACACTGTAAGATTTGAGAGGACCTTGGGAAATCTTTATTTTTGTTGGCAAAGGGACATGAGAGCTCAGATGTCAAGGACGTCACATATGTTTGGTAACAGGGCTGTTTGTCAAACCTCTTGTGATTATTTGGATAAGATATAGCCTATGTTCTTGTTCAGGAAGGGACTTTTGTGGTGAAACAACGTGAAACAGACCATTTCTAGAAGTCACTGCCATGGGAATTAGCTTGGGCCATTTGCTATAAATGGGCCGTGCTGTTAAGGAAGAATGTAAAGAATCTGAGATGGAAAAAGACTCCTTCCTGTCC
Organism: Epinephelus moara; assembly: GCF_006386435.1. Classification (NCBI taxonomy): domain Eukaryota; kingdom Metazoa; phylum Chordata; class Actinopteri; order Perciformes; family Serranidae; genus Epinephelus; species Epinephelus moara. Next base: position 8,232,017 of record NC_065511.1, read on the forward strand.
AACAACATGATGTTTAAGAAACTGAATGATGGCCTACAGCTACAGTATGTGAACAGCAGAGTGTGATTGTATATGTGCATGTATTCATACCCTGTGTCTGAGAGAGGCAGACGGAGACTGAGAGCTTGTTTGCCACTCGTGTCTGTTGAACTGATGATCATTTATCATGTGAATAGGAAACTATGTGTCTGTTTAAACCATAGAGATGGCTGGTCAGACGGAGAGGTCTGAGCCTACATTCAGGCAGCAGGAGAAGCACAATCTCTCACTGCTTTTCTTTCATAGCTTTAATTTCTTGAGATAAAAACAATATTATGCAGGGAAGTTGACATGGTGACATCACATATTTGATGAAATATTGAGCCAACAAGCCCTCCAACCTAAATGACAAAATAGTTCATTTGTCTGTAAACCCAATTGCCAGAAAAAAATGTTGGCATTGTATGTTTCTGCTAACCAAGTATATGTTAACTTTGTACAGTATTATGTATGGATTCAAAAAAAACTTTACATTTCAAAATGCTGTGGTTCACATGTGGTTAGGTTTAGGCACAAAAGCCACTTGTTTATGGTCAGTAAAAGATCATGTTTTGGCTTAAAATGTCCAGTCTTGGGGGCACAGTCCCTGCTGGAAAAGCAGTGATGGACAATCGCTCTGCATGGCACTGTCCCTGTTGGAAAAACAGCCAGGGGTCGAAATAATAAACACCAACGTTTGGTGCCTAGAAGAGCAGCGGGTCGCTAAAACAACTGGTTTTGCTGTTTGTTGGTCTGGAACAGTGGCCTGCAACTTGGCAGGCGTTGCGCCTAGGTGACATGCCACCCACCTTCCCCTCCACCTCGTGATGACGAAGTCGGTTCGTGTACTACGTCACTATAGAAATGCTTATATGATACGTATGAAACATACAAATGTAATGTAGGCCTATTTGTGGTTTCCACAAACCTGCAATGCCAACATTTCTTCTAGCAACTGGGCTGTTGTCTACTCTAGTGCCCCCATCATCAGTACAACATTTCTTAGCTAGCCTATAGGGAGATTCAAGACTAACCATTGCTACTGAGGTAAGGGAAAATTTTGAGAAAAGGTGCTTGGCTGTAGACATATCAAGCACATTTTAGTTGACAGAATGTTAAAACTTTTTTTCTAAAATTCTGTGTATAGGCTACACATATTTACAATAGGTAGTAAAGAGAGCAAGAGAGTCTTTGGGTCAAACAAACACACCTAGGACTTTTACCTGCGAGACCATATTTTATGTTTCATGTGAAAATAAAAGTAAATGTTAACTTCTTTTAACTCAACATATTTATGTAGTTATCTCCCATAACATGATGTACGTACGTCACTTTTTGCAACACATTCTCACTCCAACCTTGTCACATATCAACATTTGGTCATGGACTTTCCACATTGAGATATGACGTGCAAGGTACCCTGGGTGCATTGGTTGTTGACATTCTGTGATGTCTAGCCAACTTCAGCCTCTTACATGCATTGCCTGCCTTTCAAAATACACTTCAGTTTTCACAGGAAGTGTACAGTTTGCATACAGTCTCTTTCGAAACAAACGTACTATATCAGTACAACACTGAAAATTGATGTTTTTCTCCTGCAACAACGAATGCACATGGTTATCTTTCGCCAACACATGAAAGGGGTTGGGTTTAGGCAACACAAGTGCATGGTTGGGTTTAGGGAAAAAAGAACAGGGTTTGGCTTTACAGTCTTACAGGAAGGGAACACCTCCTGGCTGAAAGTCATTAGTTGTTGGACCCAGACACCACCCCTCCCACCCGCCTTAACTTGGACTTCCATCGCCTTAACTTTCCTTGTTGTCTCACCGTCTTTCCCCATGACCCTGCCAGGCACCATTTAACACTAACGACAACTGGCTGCGTATCATGCTGATGTGAAAGGATCATGGAGGAATGGATGAAGGATGGCTTTTTTCTTCATTGTCTGACGCAGGAAGTCACTGACCAAGCGCTGGTTTTCCATGACTTATAATGATATATAGCAAAAGGTAGTTATTTTGACTGAAAACACAGCCTTTTTAATAACCTTACTGAGTAGTTTTGGTGCCTAAACCCATCTGTGCCACCAACACGTAATTTCAACATAATACTTACTATAACCACGTAATGGGGTGTTCAGAGGTCTTGGTCATTTTACATATTTCTGTTAGAGCACGTTGCTTAAAACAACAAATTATCATTTTTACTTTTCTGTTAGTGTGCATGGATTGAGATACAATGTGTTCATCAGTGAGCTTTAGAGTTGTTGGTAGGTGTATGGTTGGAGAGAGCCAGAATAGCATTTTCCCCCTGCCTCCAGTTTTTAGGATAAGCTAATTTTATCACGTCCCAGCTCCAGTTTTTTCAGTTATTGCAAGGGACCAATACTTCCGATAGACTAAATAATGACTTCAAATTTGATGACTGTTCGAAGGAGATAAGATACGAACCGCAATTCTGGTGTCATAAATGTCTTTGGACAGCCTTCCATCCACCCCAACCTTTTCTCTAACAAGTTTTGTTGAACTATAACAAAGTCATACTACTTCTGCCTTTGCTTATAGTCACAGAGCCACAAGAGGTCACTTGTCAGAAAATTGTGAATAGAAGACGTGTTCAAGGAGTTTTATTTCAGGAGAAAGTGCTATTTTGCCTCAAAATCTCTGACCAAGGAAGGAAATCTCTGCTCCTGTGTGAGTTGTTCTGGCTGAAACATTTGCCCTTCTCTTTCTGTGTGTCTGCCTCCGTCTCTAATGGAAATAGATACTGAAACCTGACTGGCTAATCTGAATCTGTGGCAAAAGTGCTGCACTCAACACAAAGAGCCTGTGGTAGGCTTTGATTATGGAGGACTGTCTCTCTGCATAACTGCTTTGTGTGTGTGTGTGATTTTATTGTCGTGAAAGAATTTGCTCTCACAGAAATTGTCTATAGCGCTTACCATAAATTGTCAGGTTTTGTTTGAGCTCTTTGATTAGTTGACAGTAGTGGTGATTGCTACTGAGGTAATGATTTTCTCATTAGCCATCTTTGACTCTTTGTTGTCTTTCTTTCGTGCTTTGTCTCTTTTTTCCTGACTCTTTGTCCCTCTCCATTTTGTCTCTGTCACATTCGAACTTCATTATCTGTTCTCACTCCAACTGGAGCTGAATAATCTCATGTGTTTGGTGTCGGGATCAAAAATTAATGCAATGAATGTGTTTCTCAATTACGGGAAGCCCTTGGAGAATCCATTAAAAGCAAAACACTGCCATTAGTCGCAGGGAATGTAAATCACTGTGAATTCTGTGGATTGTTTTATAAAGGAAAAAGAAAATCTGTGCTTCCATGTTATGATTCTTGCTGCTCTCAACTGTTTTTTATTACAGTACGAGCCTGAAATCATGATGGAATTCAACCTTGTTCAGTTTTCAAGTTTTATCACCTTGAGTAATAATAAACGGTATTTTACCACTATATGATAATTCTGATTCATAGTTTTCTTTTGACGATATCCTCAAAATTCCTTATTAAATAAACAGAAAAGTCTCCTGGATAATTTAAAGGAAAATATGATTTATTTCAACTTTTGTTTTGTTATCTTAGCTTTTGCCATCAGATTGGTTGGAAATTATAAGATAGTATTTGTTGGGAACTCCAAGCATGGCAGCATTGCTAAAAAAGTTCATTTGGTAAAATCTGAAGCAGGTGGTGGTTGTTTGGGTAATAGTTGCAATGTTCACTTTCATTTTCTCCTCCAAAAGAGTTTGAGTGAATCAGCTGCATGCCTCGACTGGGGCTTAATGCTAACCCGTCTGTTCGTCTGATGGCTCAAGTTTCTTTCCATCAGCTTGGCGTGGCATATGGCTCTAAATACTTTGATACCAACCAGCCTCAGCCACTTTTGCTATAGAGAAGAAGATACACAGTGGTGAGAATTAGACCTGTAGCAAAGTCAGCTCTGTCCTTGCAAATGGGAGCATACTACGGCACTGTAGTGGTTGAATTCATCTAACACTGATCTGAATCTGAAAGTAAATTGATGTAAACTGCTGAATGTTTTATAGATTAAATATTTAGCTAGTGCTGTACACAAGAGAATATTATAAAAGTTTGTAAAGACATGATGACAAGTAAGTAGCATACACTTGTCAGCCACACCCTGGTCCCACTCAGCGCCACTCTCAATGAAAGGCTTATAGCAACAAGGCAGGGTCTGTGACAGTGGGTTTTCATCTGATTTTAACTTTCTTGGTTTTCAGAATATTAAAACCTCTCAAAACCCACTGGGCCACCACTGGAAAATAGCTTGAGCAAGTTTGAGGAGGCTGAGCATCGTACCTCAAAATATAATGTTAAATGTTTAAACTTTTGTCAATATGGACATGCTACACATCGTTATCTTGGTTAGATTCTCCAGAATTCAATCCTTAAATTCAATTTACGGAATCCATGAGCACCAAAGTATAACACATTCAGATTAACCAACATGGTAAACAAGAAAGACTAACTAATATATTCCCATTCTTCGATTATTTATCTTTCTTTAGTATCAATAGAATCAAAAAGTTTTTCCTAAAATTGATCACAATTTTGAATATTGTCATGTGAAGTCCATTGCTTACTGTATGCTAATTTTGTTCGTCAAACAAATAAGTTTGAGTTCTTCCGACATAAACAAAATTTTCTTATCTTCCTGCGTTGTGTTGTTGGGTATGTTTGTTACCTTGCTGGCTACAAAAAAGTAAGTGTCCCCAAGCTTCTCTGTTCAGCCCGTTGGGCTGCCACATATCTTTGCAACCACCGTACTACAAAATTAAAGGCATTTTTCTCAAGGTCATGGCTTGATGTCATTATATAATGTGATGTATTTGTTTTCTACATTCCGAGTACAAAAACAATACCAACATCACAAGAACGCTCAGAATGTCCTTTTTCCAACAATGCATAGAACTCAAAATCAGTGTGACTGAAAATGATATAGTCACATATGATAGGCCAGGTTTCTGTAATTTGTGCAGGGGATTAGTGTCTGATCCTCCTAACTGTATGTTTCCAAGGAAATGGATACGGTATGGATATCGTCACTGTGTTTCTAATCAGCATCTGTAAGTGTCTAAGTAAGCCAAATTTCCAAAATGGGAGAAATCTGATCACTGACCTGCTGCAACTGTTTGTGGATTTTACAGTAACCAGGTTACTACATTCATTGTAAACTGATTTCCTGCATGGCCTGACTTGTCATCATGGTTACATTCTCACTGTTAATTCAGAAAACATACAGAACGTTTACCTCGGCCACCTGAAATAAATCCTCCCACGTTGCAGTTTTTAAGTCCTGTGGCGGTGGGAGGTAATACTTACATTATTATATTATCATACTTGAACACACAAACAGATGATTGAATTTTGACCTCCCACACTCATCCTGAGCTCATCTGAAGATTGAAGCTAAAGAAGAATCAGAGTGGACAAAATGGCTGACGTGGTTTTTGATGTGTTTTCCCTTTTGAGACTGCCTCACAGGGTGAATGACAGTTTTGATCACATTTAGCAAACATCGCTCAGACCATAAAGCCCTTATGAATTTAGAAATGCGGTCAGCAGCATATGCTCTGTCTGTTTTCATACTGTCTGTTTACGGTGTAGGGAGAATGCATATGCAGATTTCCCTCCTTTTCTAGGAACAAGGTCAGAAATGTGTCTGGCTATTGGCTGAAGCATTTCCCAATAGAAAATTAGCATGCATAGAGGGCAAAACCGCAAAGGCAGGGCCCCTTTCAATTGATTTTTTTCTGGTTGAAGTTCAATTACCAACGCTTATTTTGACGGCTTTGATAATTCCAATCAATGTGGCGCGTTGATAACGTTCCCTGAAATGACAAAGTGAAAAGCTGTTGATTAAAGCACTCTCTGGTTATCGTTTTGAAGATCCGCTGGCTTTTATGTCCAACATGGTCGTGGATGTAAAGCTTGATATAAATTCAATAAAGAGTTGAGCCAGAGAGCACCAGAGATGACTGTGGAGGAGGAGAAAAAGCATTAGGGCCTATCAACCTGTAAATCAGCAGAGATGAAAGACCTCTGATGAAAGAGTGAGATGGGTTGAGGTGGGATGGAGGCAGTTCACCCTGCGGCCTGGAGAACATTGTGGCGGTCATTGAGTCTTCCCTACTTGCAACTGGGATCAGATCACCTTGCTGTGGAATGTTACCTTTCCATGTCACCCTCTCTACTTTGTACAAACAGTCCGCCCACATGATTAGACCCTCAGCTTGTGTCTTTTAGCCGCATCCTCCAGAAAATAGTCAGGGTCAGAGGTCACATGGAATGACGATAGCAGGTCAGACACAGTAACAGCATGATGATTAGAAATGGCAGGTTAGGGGTTTAAGAATGGCTTTCAGACAAGATTGGGTCATTTTATGGTTTAACCTTTGTATTGATGTGTCATTGTCAATGATGACTTTTTGTTTCAGAGTTTCTCAGCATCGGGGCCACGAACGCCATGTTCATGAGAGATTTCCAAGACTAACATAGTGATATTTGTTTGATATGTTTAAAAATGCTTTTGACAATATAAAATACAAAGTACAACTCAAGTATAGTGCTTACAATCAACAAAATATAAATTAGTTACAATCTTAATGACTGATTAATCATGTCAGTGATTTACCAAGGAACAGCCATGCTGGAAGCACATTTGAGCTAAATGCTAACACCACCATGCTCACAATGATAATGGTAACAGGCTGATGTTTATCATGTTCACCATCTTAGTTTAGCATGTCAGCATGCTAACATTAGCCAGTTAGCACAAATAAACACAAGCTACATGGTTTATGACCATAGCCTACTATGGTCATAAACCATGTTTTTTCCTAAACCCAACCACATGCATTTGTTGACTGAATGTTACCACATGCCTTTGTCGTTGAAGGAAAACAAAAGTCAATTTGTGGTGTTGTATTGACATACTGCGTTCATTTTGAAAGAGACTGTGTGGATACTGTACATATCCTGTGAAAATGGAAGTGTATTTTGAAATCAGACAATGCATGTAACAGGCTGAAATTGACTCAGTGTCCCAGAACGTTTCTTTCAAGGAGAAGGGACGAAAGAAAAAAAGGGATAAAGAAAAGACATAGGATATCTTGTGAATATCTTGTGTCGTATCCATTTTATTACTATTTTCTTTGTTTGTTTTGCTTGTTTTTGTTATTTGAGATGATGAGATCTTGGTAGGGGACTACAATTTAGACAAAAAAGGAGTATTAAAAAAAAGGCCCGATAACTACCCAGCAATGAAACAAGTAAGCCACACATTTACTAGCTTCATTGTTAAAGTGATGAACACATTAATATATCAATGATTATTATTCATTAATAGGATATATATTATTCTTAGTGAACTGTTCTACATTAAGAGTACTTTTACTTCTGGTACTGTATATTTGGAGGCTCATACTTTTGTACTTATTCTTGTGACAGAGTATTTCTATACTGTAGTATTACTAGAGTACTTCTTCTACCACTGGTATCCACTATCCAGTGTTTCAGGGACTAAATGCTATTTCAAAGGCTTTTTAAGCCTGATGACAAAATGAGACACAGATATAAAAACATGGATTTTGTGCCATGAAAATAGTCAATAGAAATGAATAAAAAGATATAGAATGCTAAAATATCTTCTGTAGTTTCAGCACAGAAATAAAAAGGCAGTGGTTAAACCCTAAATGACTACAGAGGAGAGGGCTCAGGAACACCTTTCAAACAAAGGTCCTTTGATGTGATTGCATTGTGGAGGACTTCACATGACTGCAGTGTTCATCCTCAATCACCACCGGCACCAGACACTCTGTAACCGCTGAAGGACAGGCAGCCTCTGCGCAGTCTGTAATTGCGGACACAATACATATCAGATAGCTATTGTCAGACACTCATTGTCACTGTCATATCTCAGACACAACATTTCCAGCCGGTGGCACGACGTCAGCCTGCTACCTAGCAGAGGATTACAACAAGCTATGGCCCCCTATGTTAGGCTAAGAGAAAGGAGCTTCCACAGCAGAAAAAACACTTGATGTCTTATTCATTTCAATTTTTTTATTTATTTATTTTTTATTTCATTCGCTTCTTTTATACCCCCGCGAAGTGTGATTGTGTGAGGTCACGCTCTGACTAGCATATTGAGTATTGCTCTCAGAACTGTCTGGCAGTAATCACAGCCAGGAATTCACACATTTCCTCACGCTGTGCTTCTAATATAAGCCTCTTTACACGCTATCAGTCACTTCCATTTTGAAAAATGTCAGCTGTAGTAGAAAAGGCACATTTAAATACTGAAGTAGAATGGGATTGTCTTGACTTGGTCAGAGGAACAGTAGTGACAAATGGAAGTATTTGCCCTGTGTCTGAGTTTAAAGCTTATTGCAATTAAACGTTATAAAGGATTTTCATTTTATTCACATAAAACAGCCTAAGCTGCATGCTTGATCCTGTGCCAGCCTCTGTAGCATCCAGCTGATACCTGGCTCTCTTCAATCAGGCCTACAGAGAGACAATCAGTGTCTGATTGATCGTAGCAGCATTACAGTACGGGAGAATTTCTCATCCAGCAGGCCTGAGGGAGCTCTGTGCTGTCAGCTGTAACCTTTGACTCCTGCACTTGCTTAGAGGTAGTGATCACCTGAATATAGCGCAGTGTTGAATGTCTAATAGAGTTCAGCCAGTGTGGGATATGCGATCACTCATCACATTTACACCTCTGAAATGAATTCCAAATATTGCAGTGCAGGTCTGATGGGAGTCAGCAGTGAACGTGCATATAGAATAAAGTAAACCACTCTGTTCTTAATATAACATCCCATAATGTTGTTGCAGTAAGCTGTGCAGGGGCTCCCCTGGGTGCTAGCATCTGAAGCAGCCAGGCAGGCAGCATCACTGTGTGGGTTGTATGTTCTTTCTATATGTGTTCATGTTACCAAGTGTTAGCGGCAGGGTTCAACTGACATGTGGTTTTGGTGTTACTAAAGCTGCCAGTTGTCTGTTTTTTGAGACAACATTCCCCATTTTAATGTGGCCATTTTTATACGTGCTTCTCTTAGAATATTCTGTTTATGCAGTTTGTCATAATCACTGAAATAGTGTTCTCATCTTAAAGGTTGGTTCCCCTGAGAGAGAGCGCGCATGAGAGTTTTATGCTTTTTTGCAAACAAGCCTTTATCAGAGCACCATGATGAGTGTGCTGTCAGTTCAGTAAAAATCAAGAACATAAATTAGGAAGAGCCCAGCAGGTGTCAAAGGGACAAAAATAATAATAATAATGAGCACAAATGACTAATTCTTGCTTCAGCTACTTGATCCACACCCTTGCATTATTATATTAAGAGAACATAATGAAGACAAGAATATGTATTTTTTATTTATGTTTAAAGCTGTAGTTTGTAACTTTTATAAAAACAACTTGTCATATTTGCTGAACCTGTCAAGATATCCACACAGTATTACATGAGACAATCTTCCTATGGTAATTGCATGAATGAAAACAACCAATCCGAGCTGAGGAGTTGGCTCACAGCTGTCCATCATGTCAGTCACTGCTCGTGAAATGTATTCAAACTGTCAAACTAGGCAGCGCTGATCAAATATTAATCAAGATTCTGTTACTGCGTTGCCCATTTCTCTCAAGTGTTTCCAGAAACATATTTTAGTGTACTGTTTAGCTGTAAAATGAGAAAGTTGGTCCAGCTGGTAGGGGTGTAAATCGCAAGTTTTATCAATATGATATAGATTATTTGGGCAATGATATGAAGTTTGTTAATATCACAAAGTCTGCCATCATACGATTTCGTTTCGATTATGTTGGGATGTGCGGTATATTGAATATTGAATCAGCGTATCACGGCTTGTTCCACGTGCAATATATTAAATGACTGTATCGTGAACATCAATTATAAATGGTCACATCATTGTTTTAAGTCACCAGCGTTAGACTCGCTTGAGTTGCGGTACTCTGGTTCTCTCCCTCTCACAGACACACACACACAAAGAACATATTATGATACGTAAGACACAGTTCTCCGCCCATCCACTTTTCCCTGAGCAACAATGTGTGAACAGGGCGAAGCGTGTCTTTGTATCCTATATATTATCATGTTTAACGGCTCTGCGGTAACAGTTTAACTTAATGAGATTGACGATAGTGTTAGCAGACAAAGCTTGTGTTTTTGTACCTGCAGGGCTCCAGACCACGACTGTTAAGTCATATTTTGCGATCATGGAGCACCAGTGTGACTTGCAAATACATGCATATTGCAAAAAAAAAATATAATAATATATATCATTGTGAATAAATCTTCATGTTTAAAGGCGCAGTTTAACTTTGTGCTAACTAACATCTAACTTTTGACTGGAAGCTTCAAGTTCACAGCGAAAACATCAACACTTCAGTAAATATCCTCACTGTCTTTTTTTAAGCTGCTCACCATTGTCTGCCTGGCTCTAGGCTGTCAGCTCTGTTTGAATGTTTCGTAAGGTGGTGTGCTTGGACAGAAATGGTGACACAGATGTGCCATGGCGATTTCAGAATGATGGTATATCTTAAAGGTGACAATATGTATCGATGTTTTCACTTTGCATTGATAATATTGGATTGTTGATCGCTGAATTGATATATCATTTTCAGATCAATGTATTGATACACTCCTACTGGCCGGTGGGCTTTGTTTTGGCTCGACTGTTTCCAACATGCCAGCCGGGTCACAAACTTTCTACTTTCTACTTTTCTATGAATTCATCCACACAAATAACTTTGAGAGCACACATCAGTAAAAAATGTTTTTTTGTGGACGATGGTGGAGTGGTAAAACTCTTTGCTGCTTTTAAGGTCTTGTAGATTTAGTAGTGCTGTAAAGCAGAGTTAAACCCCTAACTACACAAATATCTGCAGATCTGCGGAATCTGTAGGCAGTGGGACAAAATTTAGTTATTGGAAGCGTTCTGTTTTCCATTTGTAGATCAAGTAGCATTAGCTGATGTTTTTGAGACCGACCCTCAAGAAACACTCATACTGAAATTATAAATGAAAGGCTATGGCACATCAGAGGCTTTAAGTTAGGATTTAGGGTACAGAAAAACAGAATGATGAAGAGACTACATGTTTTTAAGTTGCCTATGGTCTGGTAGGAATTACAGAGGTAGACCACACTGGATGATTTCACAGTTTTAGACACCAATGTCACCTTGGTATATATTGGTCTAAAGATCGTCACCAGATCCCACTGCAGGACCGGATCAGTGTTTTAGCTCTGTGTTTGAAAATCACTTAAAGATGTCCTGTGCTCCTCTTGTTTGAACTCTGAGCTCTTCTTTGCTCTTTTTCTCCCCTTTTTCCGGAGCTGGAGGTTGGTCTTGTTTGTGTGTGTGTGTGTGTGTGTGTGTGTGTGTGTGTAGGGATACACCACATCATGATGCTGCCAAAGGGACAGCGCTCCACATCCCCCTCTGTGGCTGAGCACACCAGGGTGGAGAGGAATATAGAGCCAAGATTACTCACTTCTTCTTGGGTGGACTGTGTGTGTGTGTGTGTGTGTGTGTGTGTGTGTGTGTGTGTGTGTGTGTGTTCTTGTATTTGTTTACTTGAGGTGATGTGATGGTGATTTGATGTGATGTGATGTTTTTCCAGTTTCCAGTCCACGAGGAGCTACCTGTACATTAAAATCAGAAAGCCACCATTGAGGCCACAAACTGTTCTGTGCAATCAAACTGATGCCTGCTTGCACTGCATTCAGTTAGGTAGACCAAATAAAGCAAAACAAATAAAGTAATTCCTTCAAGCAAACTTATTTTAAAGGCAGTAACTGTGTTGAGAATACTACCAGTTTGAATACTTCCAGTTATAATGTAATGGAATAGAGTTTCTGATATTTTGTATGTTAAATATGTAACATAGTTACTTGTATTTCTTTCCTGCACACTCCTGGACCCAACCAACGCTGAGTCAAGTGACATCACTGAGAAAATTTATCAGACTCCTCACAGCTCTCTCTGTGAGACAAAGAGCCACAGGAGATGCGGAAAGGGGACTGAATCCAAAATGGATACATTTTAAACAGCAGAATTGGTGTGTTAGAGAAAGGTATTAGTTAAAGAATGAAAAGTAAGTTACATTAAACCCTGCTGTTGGTACTTACTTACTTACTGTAAGTCATGTTGGTTGCTGCTTGTCCCAACTCCACTAGGCTCTCTTCTCATTGACCTAATTAGGATGTTCTGCCTCTATAGTGACTGACAAAGATACAAAGGAAGGGTGAATCGAAGCTCCAAAACATCAATCACAGTCCCTACATCCATGTTTTTCTGCAGTCTACAGCTAAGGTCAGGAACATAGTGGTGGGGGTTAAGATAAGGGACTTTGAATTGAATAAATGAATATGCTCAATGGAAGTTAAAAATAAGCGTGATGATCTGCTGTCCCATTTCATGAGCCCAAATTTAGCGTATAGCCTTTTAGCTTCAGTGAACTCATTAACTTTGAGTGCCTTGCATGTGTTTGCCTCCATATGACTCCCACCATAGCAGCTAATCCTGACTGACTGATTGTCACAGTTCAAGTTGTCGCCACTAGCCATGTTTACTTGGCTCCGTCAATCTGATTTGTGACAGCTGCTGGCTAATCTGCGCGTTAGCCTGCGAGAGCTCGGGTCAGAAATTCTCCCAATCTGAGGATGATGGCTGAGCTGAAAGTGAACTGAAAGACCGTTAACCCTCCATGTGCTCACTCAGCTCTCGCTTCCCTCTGGAGGCGTCCACACTGAGATTTAATTTTGCTCAGTATAACTTTTCCTTCCCCTGCATCTGAGGATTAGCACTGTCTGTGCAAATTAGCAAGGCGTCTTCTGCCATCGCTCACACCAGCCTTGGGGTCCCGAAGGGGTAATTCTGGGAGATGTAGTGCTGAGTATTTTTATGAGTTCTCTCAGCCACCATGGTCAGCAGGAGGCCCTGAGTGCTAGCACAGGGGCAGGGATAGCATCTCATTATAAATTTGGAGTGGTCTAATCGCGTCTTTAATTAACCCTCCACTAATCGGCCCTGGAGGAAACCTAATGGATTAAATATTGCTGAGATATTAAAATGCAAATGGGGATGAGGAGCTGGCCTGGTGGGCCTCTGTCGCGAAGCGTGCCGCGATGATGGTGTCGGATGTGATGTCACATCCATCATGTTGACGGCTGTGGAGCACCTCCATATGCTCCAAGGTTCTGTGTTGTTGGTGTGTGCAGGCAGGAAATGGGCCCTGACTGTGCACCAGAAGAAGTGATAGAGGAAGGTGATCCCAGGAAATGAGTAATAAGAAGGGTAATGGAATGGGATATAACTGTGAATGAGCCTGACGGTTATGTTGTGGGTTTAGTGGCTTCGGCAGGCAGTCATGCAGATTGCTCATTACCCTTGCAAATTTTAGGAAGACTAAAAGTCTGCACCCCTGCTGGCCTTTAGAGGGTGCAATGTCCATTATACCCAACAAAAGGAATATCTGACAGTTCCTCTAATTGTATAGCATTTGGGAATAAAAATGTAAATGTGGTCCACCCATGGTGCTACAGAAATGTGTCTGTCCTCACCAGAGAAGCAGCAGCATCAGTCTGTTATTGAAACGCCTAAAACACCCTATATTCCCCTGACAAGGACCTCTTGTAGCTGTGCAACTAATGACTGATGTCTGTCAGGAGCAGAGGCGGACATATTGCATGACATTGGTAAGGCATTGCAAAACCTCTATAGGAGAAGGTCAGGATAGTTAATTGGGTCAACACAGCTTATGACTTTGTCACAGGGGTCCTCTGTTTCCTACTGACACTCATTTATTTAATTCACTCATGACCATGATCAATCTCTAACCTTTACAAAGTAATTTTTCTTGTAGTTTACCGACAAACTCAAACCTGCATTATGTTTTTTGCTTCTTGGGGGCAGCACAGGAAGCTGTCAACACAACATGGACATTGTATTACCTTATCAAGTTAATATGGCAAACAGTTATCCATCGAAACATTCAGCAGACATGGAGCAACACAACTTAGTCGCCAGAAAAAATGTTGCTATTGTAGGTTTCTGCAAATCAAGCCTACATTACCTTTGCATTCATTCTTCTTTTTAGTGGATATGTTGAGACTTTGCTGGCGTTGCTGTGGTTAACATGTGGTCAGGTTTAGGCACAAAAACCACTTTGTTGTGTTTTGGCCCAAAATACCCAGATTTGGGGGCACGATCACTACTGGAAACACAGCATTGTCTCTGAAAAAACAACTTTTTGTGGCACTGTGGCACACAGCCTTGGTTTGCTTAAAAAAAACCAACTCCCATGTTTTGTGGTCAAAAAGGCACAGGAAACAGCAATGAGTCCCTAAATAACATCCTTGTTTGGTGCTTAAGGAACAATTGGAAACACAACAATGGCTGGCTAAAAAACAACCAGTTTTGTTGTTTGCTGGTCTTGAACAGTGCTCTGAAGCTTGGCAGGCATCTTGCCTAGGTGTCAAGCCATCCACCATCCCCTCCACCTCTCACTGACAAAATCAGCTCATATATAATGTCACTTCAGAAACATTTAACTGCATTTGTTAGTTGCTAACAAACAACTTTACCTAAATATCTTTTTCGAGCAATTTATGATTTACCTAACCTTAATGGAGTATTTTTTTAAGAAATGTTTGCCTGTGTTGGTTGATGGACTGTAGAGGGCTGACAGGAAATGAGGAGAGAGAAACATGGACATTGTGGTGGATTATGGGGTCAATATCTTAAACCCACCATGATGGCCATGCTTGCTTTTAGAGGTAATGATGAAGGACCTTTCTGTCGTCTAGTTGGGACAATTTGTTTTTAAAAGGTCTGAGGGTCACCAGAAACACTTCTGCCATGGAAGAATGTTTAACAGATCCGCTTCTGACCTGTTACCAAGAATATTATTCCTGGCCATAAAACTTTACTCCAAATTTCCTGCTGGTCTAAAGTGTAATGAAGAAAAGGCCCAACAGGCTTGAAATGGTACATCTATTTGGTATAAAGAACGACATTTCAGTATTGCAATCTTTATATGCAACATCTATACACATCTCCAACACTCAACACAGGTGCAGAGGATCAACAGTGTCCAAGGTGTCGGACAGGTTTACAGACAAAACTGATAAACTCATCACTTCATAAGGAATTCACCATCCTTAGACCTTTATAGCAGAGCAGAATTCGGTCTTTCTTTGTGTTTTTCCATCACTGCTTGTCTGCTGCACCGAGCCAAACGAATTGATGTCAGCCTCAAATGTCAAGGTAAATATTGCCTTTAATGAATAGCTTGCGTGTGGGAGGAGAGAGGAGAAATAAAATTGTGCTTTCTGACCTTTGCAGTAAGATAAATACTAGCTCTTCTCTTTGACAGAATATTGTTCTTGCCTTGTCTAAATTTGGCTGTTTTCATCGCAACCATGAAAAAAGGGGGGTTCATGGTTTGGTCACAGTGTGTATATTGGGGGTTTTATGTGAGTCTGTGTACCTGCACGTGCTTATGAAAGCTTGGCTATGTGTAAATGTGTTTGTGCTCCAGCATCTCAGCCCCATCCGTAGACCGAGGAGGCCCTTAGAGGGAGCATGACATTTTTAGAAGGCCAGAAATGGAAGAGGGACATGGGAACATTGTGTAGTGGTTGGTGGATTGCAGTCTGTGGGTTAAAGTTCGACTGATGCATCACTTTACCAATAAATTGGGCCAGTTCTGCCCATTCAGACGGATTGAATACTATTGACTTGAGGTTATGAAGGGATATGGTGCAGGTTATATTTTTATTATAGAATTGACTATTCTGGATACAGATTGGCAATGGCAGTCCCTTTATCTGAACTGATTGTAATGAGACTTCAGATATGGTACCAAGTATGCTGCAGGACTTTATCAAGATGATTAATCTTATTTTCTAAATAGGACTTCCCCACTCTGCCAGTAACAACATTCTGTTGAAAACACCACTATTTTTGAAAATGTCTAACACTGAAATGATCTCATGGTCTAGGTATTTACTAAGTTCAACACAAAAGTGTTAGAAGACTACCTGCTGTCTGCTTCATTAGAACAACAGCATTGGGTTGAGCTTTAGAATCATAACTAAATGTGACATAATAAACATTTCATCAAGCGCCATCAATTTAGCTAATGACCACAAACCAGCCAGTCCCATCAGCCTTAGCTGTACTAATGTCTGACAAACAGTCTGAAACCCAGAGTTTACTCTTAATGAAAGAAGATGAGGGAGACCACCACTTAACTAGAGAATTCTGTCATTTTTTTCATAATGATTAATCAGATATCCAAATTGTTATTGACTTTTTCTTTAATCAATTCCCTAATAGTTTTATCTCCACATGTTAGCATGCTAATGTTAGCATTTGGCTTAAAGCACCGCCATGCCTAAGTACAGCCTCACAGAGCCACTAGCATGGCTGTAGACTCTCAGTCTTGTTTTCACATGACTAATGTTGCACGCTGGCAGAAGTCACTTTAAAGGGACAGTCCACCCCCAAATCAAAAATACATATTTTTCCACATGTCTGTAGTGCTATGTATCTATCTAGATTGTTTTGGTGTGAGTTGCAGAGTGTTGGAGATATCAGCTGTAGAGATGTTTGCCCTCTCTCCAATATAATGAAATTAGATAGCACTCGGCTTGTGGTGCTCTGAACGGCAAACAAATACACTTGAAAAACTCAACAGCAATGTCTCTTTCCAGATATCATGACCCGGTTACGCAAGATAATTCACACACCTTGATGTGAACAGTTTCAAGTCTGAACTTTTTTTTTTTTGTATACCGAGCTACACCCGCCAACAGCATTAAAGTGAAGAAAGAAGTGTGCATCTTCTGCTAGCTCACCAAGAAAGACTGAGCTAGCTCAGGTGAAAAGGACACCATTAAAGGCGCTGTATGTAAGAATGTGGCCAAAACGGTTACTGCACTCAAATTCAAAATACTGCCGCGAGNTATGTACCGGGACACTGCTAACGCTGCTGCCGGGATACAGCTGAGGAGGAGCTGGCTGCTAATGCTTTGTACCGGGACACTGCTAACGCTGCTGCCGGGATACAGCTGAGGAGGAGCCGGCTGCTCAGGCTATGTACTGGGACACTGCTAATGCTGCTTGCCGTGCTGCTGTAGCTCAGTCGTAACTGTAACTGATGCTGAGACTCTACTGACTGTGTGACTGGTAGACGGCGGTGGGTGGCGCAACAGGCCAAAACACAAATTCAAAACATAACATAAACTGTTGCCTAGTTTGGCAGTTTGACTGCAGTTAACCAGCAGTGATTGACATGATTGGCTCCTTGACTCTGATTGGTTGGTTTTGTTCAGCCATGGTGTATGGTCGGGTGGACCATTGTGTAATACTGTGTGGGGGAAAAAATTGATACACAGTATCATAATATTTTTGTGTGGCAATATTGTATTGTCACGCGGATGCCAAGTTTCAACATTTTTATTATATAAATTATTAGTTAAAAATAAAAGTAAACTTTTGGTAGCCTACTAGAATAATATTTTTTTTTTTTTCAATCGACTATATACATGTTGCTGCAATAAAAATGTCCGAATTCAGATGAACAGACTGAACAACAGAAAACTTTATCTGATTAGATAAAACTGATGTTGACAAAGTTTTTCTTTGGGGACATAATTTGCAGTCCAAAAAAGGTAATAAATCACAATATATCGCAATATATTTTAGCGCAATACTCAGCATATTGCAATACCTTTAAAATTGCAACAATATTGTATTTCAACTTATGTATCATAATAATATTGTATCTGGGGCCTCTCGTGATTGGCACATCTAGTGGATACATAACAGGTTCAGCAAAAGACAAAGAAAGTTACCAACTGCAGCTTTAATATGTGTATAGGTTAAAAATTCTTAAATGTCCAAATGTAAAAAAAAGTTTAGTCTGTAAATTAGTACAATGGCATTGTGGAAGAAAAGACTAACTTCTGTGGTATAAAAAGTGAGAAAATGTAAAGAGTATACTGACAGTTTCAACAAAAACCTTTCAAATACAATATTCCACTCATATAAACAATAATATGATATTGTGATGTAGCCAAAGACATGAGACTCTTCTGCACAGAAAGATGAAAGTGTGAGTGAGGAGCAGTGAAAGCAGGGAGACTCCTGTAGGTGGAGGGTAGCTGTACAGAGCTGGAGGCTCCCATGTTGATACCAGTGATTAAATGGTGTGCAGCAGCTGGTGCCTATATTAAAGCATCTAATCACCCTTGAATGATGGCGGCGGCACACTCTGTCTCCTCGTTCAAACCTCATTTAAATCAAAGCAACAAGCATAAACATGGATGATATGTGTTTGTGGCCCCGGACCGCTGCACTGCAGCAATGTGCCAGACACACTACAGAAAAATGTCAAAGTCTGAATATTTAATCAGCACTGCAACACATGCTGACATGACTGCAGAATGCTGAATAAATGGACTGCTAATTAAGCAGCTGGTTAAATCAAACATGATGTATGTGTACTTGGTTGCATATAGGCACACCACTGTGGATTATAAAGGTGCAGTCAGTATCAGTTTGAGCTGAATAAATCATTGCCACATTCAGTTTGAAACACAGGTGTAACATCAATAAACCATAACATGATTAGTATCAACGACCTAGTGTCACATAGTCAGACTGTTTTACTTAAAGTTTCTTCCCCAGTTTTAACAGGTAGTGCCATTTGGGACTTTTTGGGGAACAACTACGTTGCAACTACTAAAAGTGGAAATGTAGTTACCTCTGTTTAGTATCTCCATATTGGATTACCTTGCTGAAATACAGGAGAAAGTCACTATCCTTGAAGCACAACTGACGCTAAAACTTAATTAGTTTTGGCAAAATATTATGGGGTAATGTGTGTGTGTATAGGATGAGGTAGGGGATGGGGAAAAAACAACACATTTATTTTTTTTCTTCTTATCCCCAGGTCAATGTGAAAAAGCCATTTTAAATTTGAGAAACACTGCTAACACCACGAGCAAGACATGGAGGCTAATCACTACATTTTGAATAATAAATACACAAAAACATCACATCAGATGACACACTGGTGACTAACTGACACATATCACCACTGAAGCCACTGTATCGCCACACTTAACTCACTCTGCCTGTTAAATACTTCTCATACGACTATGAAATCAACTTCTGCACATCACATAACAGCACAAAGAGCCCACAGAAGAGTGAGGCGGCCATATGACAATCATTTTTTTTCTCCTGCTGCAGAAAGCCAGCAAAAGCTGCTTTGTTGACAGGCTCCCTTGCTGAATCTGGGTTGGCAACAAAGGATGTCTTTCATCCTCAGTGGCTGCGTTGCTATCTGCAGGAGGCTGCAACCTTCCCTTATCTAGCTCCAGATAAAGCACTTTGTCATTCAACAGTTTACCACTACCAAAGCCAGAGGATTCAAGGCTCCTTCCCTCTCAAATGGAGAGCTGTTTGAGATGCAGCGCTTCACATTTATAGCAACACAGGACTGTGTACAATCCCTGTGAATGTAATTTTCAATAACCTGAACCATTTTTAGATGATCTTCTTTTCATTGGAATGAGCAAAAGGATGGTGTGTTCCTTCAGTTATTTGTCCCAAGTGGAAATTTTAAATGTCTGGGCCTTTTCTGGGCCAGAGAGTTCGCACACTTTTGGTCAGCTTGATTGTGGTCTTAGGGTTCCATGGGAAAACACTTATTTTTACCAAATTAATGTAGGGTTATTTTCAAGCTAAGAAATGTGTCAAAATGATATTGGGGGAAAAAACTGACAGTGAATTTTAGTATGCCAGGTAGTCATCTCAGAATACCACAGGCATATCAATGAATCAGTGGCTGTGTTTCTATTAACATAACTCATATGACTGATCAGCTGTTTCCACCATCACAATGCCTTTTGTTTTGTTTTCTCAATGTTTTATCTGCATGAGTGAGATTCAAATGTTTTCTTTCTCATACGGTGTTTGTTGACAGTTTGAAATAAAGCCTTAAAAACCCCTTACGATTCTGCTCCACTGACGAGATGAAAAATAACAGCAGAGAAAAAAAGTAAATCAGTGTGGAGCAATGAGGAGACTTAAAGTCCTCAAATTACTGCTTGAAAAAAACCCAAACAGATATTATATGTCGCGTGCCCCATCAAAATCAGTCAAACCACGCAACAGCTCATTTCTGGAGAAATATGGATTTATGTCAACATCTTGATTTTTGGTCAGTTGGGGGTCTTGGCTTTCGGAAGATGAAATTGAGATGATTAATACAATTCTGAAGCTTGTAAATGCATGATGACAAGCTAGCAACAAACACTTCACAACCACACTCTGGTCCTACGAAGCTTTACTATCCCTCCCTCCCTCCCTCCCTCTACGTCTCCTTGAGATTCTAAATGAAAGGCTTATAGTAACAAGGCAGGTTCTGGGGAAGTTTTCATCTTGCAGAATATTAAAACAGGGCAGTGGTGACATCCCACTTGAGCTTGTGACCTCACAAAACATGTTCTACAAACATAAAATTATGAACTGATGACATTTTATCCAAAAAAATCAAAGGTCAGCTTCACTGTGACATCGCAATATTCTGCAAATACACCTCTCTGTCCATTACACAACTAAATAAATCAGGAACAGAAGGTGAGATGTTTGGTCATACACTGAATTGAAACTAATCTTGATACTGTGCTGATTGTATTGACCTTCTAGGGAGAAGATGTGTGTAAAGCATCTATAGACTGTTACTTGACGAGTTTGCGGAGGCATACAACCATGAGGCGGTAATTCTAGTTAATTTGTATGTCTTCTAAACAGTTTTAGGCTCCAGCTGTTGTCATCTTGATGTGTAGAGTTAGTGGTCCCCAGTGTTGTTCTCATCTATCAGGACATCAGTACAAAGGTTTCCCTGGTTATACCAGTCTGTGGTACAACAGACTGACTCTCATCAGTATGTCCAATACTATTCCCAAACTCTGGCTTTTTATACAATAGACTGCACTGAATAATGGATGTAGCCTCACCCATTTGTTTGTGGATTCTCATTTTGAAGCCTCAGGTTCTGCATTTTGGCCGTCACCATCTTGGATTTTATGCTATGTGGGTTTACGGTTTACATGGGGGTTCAAGAAATAAAAACATGAGAAAAGCTTATTTAAGGACACCAGTGTTGCTAATTATAACATCACAGGAGACCAGGGAGTATTTCATGTAGAGGCTGCAGTCACTTTCAGTAAATCCTCCACACCAGGACTGCACATATTACTATTTAAGCTCCCTCCGGCTCCCACTTTGTCAGCTTGACCTCCAGAAAAATCAAGACAGATCACCTTTCAGTCTGTGATTGCCAAGGTGTGTTTCTATGATGGCTTATAAGTGGACATTTTGGAGACATAAAAATGTGAAACAAACTCTGGCCCCTATGATAATATACCACACCTACATTAAGCAGTTTTATGGTCTGAAGACATGACAGAACAACAGCCAGACAGAGGGTCCATATGTGCTTTAGCTGACCTCACCGCCATGCTTCATAACTAAATTTCCTGCCCTGATAAAAGCTGGAGAAAAAACTCATAACTCTTAAAAGACGTTAGATGTGGACAGTGAATAAGTGATACATTATCCTCATATGGCCAACTCCAGATACTGTAAAGTCATTATTAAGAGTCTTTCTGGGCTGTTGCAGGGTGGGTCAGGAGTGATGTCATCTCTGATGTATTTCCCCATCGCTCCCGCTCAAATGTTGATGCTCAGAGAACAAAAATGTTCTGTAAAATACCAGAGGATCAAGAGACTCTAGTCATATTATTATCAGGATTCACATTATACTGAATATGACTGTGTGTGTCCGACATACTGATTTATGAGGGCACAGCACAGACATCTCCTTCAAAAAGATGTCAAAATATGGCAATATGGAGCAGTCAGTGTTTATGGATGGAAGCAAGACAGTGACGAAAAATATACTAGTTTGTTTTCATTTAGATATGCCTAGAGTATGTCAGATAGTGCCACCATAATGCCTCTGCTCTGGAACACATTTTTGGCTGCATGGATTTGGAGGAGATGTGCACCCCCAACCATCACCCTATAATTACTTTTTGTCCACAATGCTCTCAATACTGGCCATTTGTCAATCTTTTCAGAGCCTGCTCTGTCATGAGACATGCAGCTTTGTTGATCATGCATTGAATCTAGTCCTGCCCTGTCTTGTTACACTGCACCAGTGTTAGAAACCAGGCCACAGTGAGCTACAAGTTCAGTGTGACTGAAACAAACTAAGATGTGTCCTACAAATGGGGATGATGGCACACACTGCCATTGGGCAGTCTCTTCTCACAGGCTTTTACAGGGTTTTACACTTGTTTGCACACATGAAAAGTGATGGAAGCAGTGGTGTGAAGTATGAAAAAAAGACCTTGAGAGAGTGTACCAAACCCTGCAGACCTTCATGTCTCTGCGTACCAGGCCAGTAGCTGCAGAAAGTGGGTGTGATTATTGTATCCGTTTTGGGAAATGTCAAAAACACTGTTGATTCAGCCACCGTAAAGGGGGTTTTCGATGCTGTTTGATAACCTGACAAGCACTTCACTTTAAGCATAGTGGCCTTAAAGGAGCAGTTCACCCGAAAATAAAAAAAAACATATTGTTCCTCTTACCTGTAGTGCTGCTTATCAGTCTTGATTGTTTTGGTGTGAGTTGCAGAGTGTTGGAGATACCAGCTGTCAAGATGTCTGCCTTCTCTCCAGTATAATGGAACTAGTCTCCAGTATAATGGAACTAGATGGCACTTGGCTTGTTGAGCTTGAAGCGCCAAAAAAACTCATTTGAAAAACTCAACGGCAATGTCTTTTTACAGAAATCATGACCCAGTTGCTAAAGATAATCCACAGATACGTTTGTGCAGAAGAAAGCAGAAGGAGGCTCATGATCATGACAGGGCAAGTTGTAAACATTAATGGCATCCTCCTTAGCTGAGCTGTAATGTTAGTTAGCTCAGCGGTGCTAGGTAAGCTAGCCATAGGTAAAAAATGACAACTACATGCCAGACGGCTATTCAGTGAAATAGATTTGCTCTCCAGGTGCATGCGCCAAAAAAAGTTTCTAGCTTCTGGGTTTACTTCCGCCCACTGAGTATGGGCAATAGTGTTTCTCCTGCTGGCCCCGCCCATGAGTTCCGGCTTGACTCATAGACTTTACATTGCGATGTTGTCACAGTTTTTTACAGGGTTCCCATGGTCATGGAAAACCTGTAAAAGTCATAGAATTACACAATTTTATTTTCCAGGCCTGATGGAAATCATTGAAAGTTTGGAAAAGTTACATAATTTTGTGTGTAATGAAATTAATTATTACAATAGTCTCCCATAGATAACCTTCCATGTCCACTTCCAAGGCATTATATGCATTAAGAATACAGTGACAGTGTAATCAGTTCCATTTTCCCTCATGCTTAAAAATCAGTGCCAGACTGATATACTGTAAGTGCTTGTATGACTGTGCCCGAGTTTGAAGTATTTGAAGTGAATATGAATTTTACCAACTTGTAAAGATTGCTGATTAATTTTCATGCAATAATTGATATTTGGAGCAAATTATATGACACAGCTCTATTCGTTTTACATATTGTGAATTTACAAAAATAAAACCTCCATGGATCAAAAAGTTTGAGGTGTCCTATTAACAGTTTGATGTCTCTATCATAAGGTGTTCTATATGGAAAATGCTTTTTGGGCTGCAGGGGATTTTTTGACTGTGATGGCCAATGGAGAAAAAAAAAATGGAAGGAAGGCATTCCTGGGGGCATGGAGCTAGCAGGAGAAGCAAGCTTCCCTCTGCGTAGTGATACAGTTGGGTGTAGTTCAGTAGAAAGAAAAAAAGTTCCAACATGAAACTGCTCACAACCAGGTCTGTGGATTATCTTGAGTAAATGGGTAATCATTTCTGGAAAGAGACATTGCTGTTGAGTTTTTCAAATGTATATTTTTGGCGCTATGAGCACCACAAGCTGTGTGCCATCTAGTTCCATTATATTGGAGAGAAGGCAGATTTTCTATGTCTGATATCTCCAATACTCTGCAACTCACACCAAAACAATGCAGACTGATAAGTAGTCCTACAGGTAAGAGGAAAAATATGTATTCTTGATTTTGGCATCCCTTTGTGACGAGGAGCATTATGGTGCAATATATTGTAGAGATTAGCACTTGAACTGAGCCAAGAACCACTTTGATCAGGAAAGCAACATAGTCAGTCACTGTCTGCATATCAGCACCTTTGTAACCTTCTGCCTGGTTTGTTTAGTGTTTATGGTCACTGGCATAAAAAGAAGGATACATACAAAGAATCCTGCCAAATTCTGGTTTCGGCTGTCAGTCTTGAACTTTATCCATCTATGTATCCAAGGTCTTTGAAGGCTCGTTGTACTGTAGGAGAGTCATTGCCATCTGCTGGCCGAGCTGAGCCTTAATCCTGTCTACACTTTGTGTCAATTTGTCATCATTTGCAACACTGACAACCAGCCAGTAAACACACACCATCCCTTTTTACATTTGACTCTTCCAGAGCAGCCCTTGCCATTATCTCAGCAGAAAGCACACGGTCCACATGCCTCTCAGTGATGCCTTTAGAAAACAATCTGCGTGACTGACTTTTAGCAATCAAAGCTATGTGAGACATTTCTCTCAGCAACAGGGTATGGTTCTGTTAGCATCAGTGCCCCCGCAGCCAACCATTCTTCTTTACTTGAGTCTTAAAAGCTGCAAGGCTACGAGAAGTTAAGAGTCAAGCCAAGGTCAATCCAGCTTTAGAAGTCACACTTCTACAGCAGACTTTGGCACTTTGTGCAGGTTCGCTACAGTAAAATGTAAGCGCTAATCTGAGGGCCTGGAGCGGTGTGCTTAGTGATGAATAGGGATTATGGTGCTTCTTTAAATTCTGCAGTCGCTCTGCCTGTTTCATGTGCTCGTGTTGTATCATTCTGCTGATTTGCATTCTGATGCTCGTCAGCGGCACAAAGCTGTGGTTTATCCCTCACGGCGAGCAAACAGCAGACTGATGAGCTGTTTGACCACCACTATGAAGAAGTAATTTTCTGAAGGCTCATCCCTCAGGCCGACCTATTGTTTTATGAATTAGCCCTAAATTAATTGCAACGCTGAGCTTGTGAGACAAAATGTTTTCCAATAAGCAGTTTTGTTTCTGATTCTCTGCGTGTGTATGTGTTTGTGATTTGGTCTGCTCCTCTATTGATCTGCGGGGCCCAGAGGTGGCGGGCAATGTGGAGCGCGCTGCGGAATAACAATGACAGAGTGATGGAGGGGCAACATGGAGGCTCTGTTTCTTCAGAAAGCCAGAGGCATCAGCAGGGTCCTAAATCCTAATACAGACAGTGGGAGGGGAGGACAACACACAGATGTGCTATGTGAGTTCAAGGGGAATTTAGGCCAGCTACGGGTGTGAATATCACTGAACATTTTTTTCCACATGCACAGCACACATGCGCACATAAACACACACAGACACAGAAACCCATATAAACAGCTGGAGCACTAAGTACAGCAGCTGGGTGCTTCATCCTCTCTAGGTCATTCAGTTCTCCGTCATGGCTGGAGTTAAGTGGATATGGTGCTTCTGCAGCATTATTCGCTTTTGTCCTTGTCAGTCGTTTGGCACTTTTCTCCGACAGGTAGGTGGTAGTTGTGTTTGAGCTTTTTTTTTTTAATTGACAAGGAGGAGTCAAGGTCAGCAGCAGGCCGAAACTCACTCCTACACATTCTCTGTAGCTTCTGTTACACACTCTTTAAAGAATCTTACAAAATGTGTTTCACAGTATAGTGTGTCTGTGGCCATGCAGGGTGTACAGCCAATTATGCCATGCAGGCAGTGTGAGGTATGATTCAGCTCTAAGTGTGGACACACTGGGCTCATTTTAATAGCTACCTGAGGCGGACCCCGCCTCTTTAATCTCACTCTGGACTTTCGCAGTTCAAGTTTAACTTCTGTACTGATATTCAGCTCCTGTGGTACTTCCTGTCTGACCTTGTTGACTAAACACAAGGTTGATGTTCACTCAGTAAGGGGCTTCCTACTGTAGGTGGGAACATACAGCTGCTGTTCATGTGACACCATCTGGTTCCAATCATATGTGTCTTATTCAGTTTGATATGTTCAAACTTAATGGGTTTTTTTCACACTGTCACATACAGTATATCTATCTGCTTTTTTCACCACAGCATTGCTGTTGAGTTTGTCAAATGTGTTGTGTTGGTGCTTTGAGCGCCACAAGCCGACTGCTAACTAGTTTCCTTTTATCGGAGATTTTATTTCTATTGTTGATATCTCCAACTCACACAAAAACAATCTAGATTGATAAATAGCGCCACAGGTAAGAGGGAAATATGTATTTTTGATCTTGGGGTGAACTGTTCCTTTAAAGGGGATCTATTCCCATTTTCTAAATTCATACATGATATTTCCATGGTCTTAGACAGTCCAAAAATATTAGCAAACATGAGCAACTCTTTCCAAATCCAAAAATTACACTACTAAAATTCAAATTTGTGGTGTGAATAAAGTCTGGAATTGTTTCACTGACAATGAATTGGAAAAAAGCTCATTTGAGTATGAAAAAGAAAACAAACATTCTGTTTGTCCACAAAATCTGTCTCCCATTCATTGTCTACGAAGAAGCTTCAGAGTTTTTACTTGATGCCATCAAAAGTGTGAGACTTACTTCTCTAGTTTTTCGCTTTGAGAGAGAGTAGCTCATGTTCACACATATTGATTGAACTTTCCTCTGTCATGGAGATAACATATTGGAATTCTTAATTCGGGTGGTGTCCCCCTTTAAGTTGGCCAGAGCTGTGGTGGGAATTGATGTCACCACACTTATTGAAAGATTACACAAATCGTTGCACAATTAAAACTACTGGGAGCTTTTAATAGAGTGTGGGGATTCTTGCTCTGATCTAAATGTTTTTTTAGATGTGCGTGCCCTCCACTTCTCTGCTTCTTCACCGCACTCACAGACCCACTGCTATGACAAGGCCTACTGGTACATCTTTAAATATGCAATAGCAAGAAAAGCATGCGTTGTCTTAAACATTAATAACAATTTCAATTTAATAAAGTTTAGCCAGTTTCATCGCCCAGCCCTGACATTGCACAGGACTACACCTGCACTTTTCCTGCTTTTGAAGCAGCTGATGATGGAAGACTGAATATGTCAATCTGGCACGATGTGTACATGCCCACACAGTCCAGAGAAGTCATTTAATTACGCAGAATAAAGAAAATCACTGGTGTGGATAATTCCTGGGAGTTTGAAATTGCTAATCATTGAAGAGAAAATTACACAATGTTTATCAACCTTGAGGGGCAGCATACATGCACTGAACACCGGCTCTGTTAGAACAGAAGAAGGGCAGTTCTTGTACCTGTTTACAGCAAAGCCAAACTAACTGTGGTCTTAAAGTCTCATTGTTTTAATTAAGAAGAAAGTCAATCATCACTGTAGGTTATTTGGGCTGGAATGTATATGTGGATATGAGGATGCATTTTTATTAGTCTGCATTACCACATTAAAAAGGAAAGTGTCGTGTAATTCAGCATTACATGTTTTGTGTCTTTTGAATGGCGACTAGAAAAAAAACGGAGGATATGTTGTTTACAGTTCTGGCAGTGTGGCATGTGTCTGGACCCACAGGTGGATTTTTTGACAACAGAATAAAATCGGGATATCCAGGTCATAGAATTCATCAGTTATTTGAGGTCGTGGTTCAGGAGTCAGCCTCAACGATCATGTGACTGCTGAATGAATCCTATTATAAGGCTGATGTAGGTTGCAGCGGAAAGAAAGAATTCATTGGACAAATGCCCTGTGACGACCGACATGATGACTGTGACGACTTTTCACACCAGCAGCCTTAATGAGTGTCAGGAGGGTCACAGCCAGATGAGTTCTGGTGCTGTTGTGTGCAGCAGGTGGTCAGCATGGTGGTATCTTTTCATACAAACTGTTGCAGAAATAAAGATGCAAACATTTGTGATTCTTATGATGTAATTGCAGGTTTAGGAGAAAATAACTGCAACAGTTAACTTTCAGATTAAATGAACTCAGTCAACGAACATTATTGGCATTACTGTGGAATATATGTAATGTTAGTTGCTCTAACCCGGGCAGTGACCACAAAGTAAATATCATTCAGTCATCATGACAAACAGCACACATACAGTGTTGTTCAGTGTTTCGGTTTTACTGAGAGTGTTAACTGGTGATTCAGCTGAATGCATCATGGTTGCTCGTAGTGACAGCAGCTGTTGAAACACAAACAGTGTCCTTGTAAAAACCTTTATTTTAATTAAAACATTTTTTAAAGATGATCATTATGGCTTTTTATTGGATAGGACATGTTGGGTGTAAGGGGGAGACAGAGGGGATGACATGCAGCAAAGGGCTGCAGGTTGGAATCGAACCCGCAGATGCTGTGGTAAGGACATAGCCTTTAAATGTGGAAGACTTGTGCTACCAGATGAGCTACTGGACTCCCCAATTTATTTTGAATACCTACTCACCTCTTTATTATCTGCGCCACCATTTATGTAAGTTATTAAGAGCAACCACGGCTTTCAGCTGAACGTCGCCAGTTCGTTGAGCCAAAACATCAGCAGCTGTGCTTTTTTTTTAAACCGTCGAAAACCTCACTGCTATTTGTAGATCCTGACTAATATATTGGTCGGCTGATTACATCAACTAATATTGGCCTATCACAGATATATCAGTATCGGCATATATGTTGCTCAATATAAACCAATATGAAAACTTTTTTTTTTACAGAATGTAAAGTAGAAAAATATGCTTAGGATAATTTATAGTCATCATAGTCACATCACCAGTGAAGTTTATGGTTTCAGTGTGATGATATCAGTTTCAACAACAAAGTTTATTATTGAACTGTAAAATTTACACATCACTAAATGTGTGTTCTTGTGTGTGTGTGTGTATACAAATATATAACCCATATAATGTACTGTATATGTATTATCGGCCGATATATCAGTATCACATTTTTTTACTCCCTAATATCGGTATCAGCCCCCAAAATCTAGTATCAGTTGGGCTCTAGGTATTTGGCAGACAGTCAATAATGTCTTTGTTTCATTTTAGTGAGGAATCCTCTTTTACACCAATTTTGTGCTATCCCAGCAGAAAGTTAGCAGTTGTAAAGTAAAGAGTGAAATGAATCCATAACACTGGTCAAAGAGCGCCTGTCAGACTTTCAGCTTATTTCAAGTCAAAATTCTGACAGTTTGAAATTTAGAACCTCAATACTTCTCATGGTGTGACTTCTGCTGCGACCCATGACTACACACCAACCAATCTGAATATGACATGAAATGATGCAAAATACACACGGGCAAGCCAGCTATAAAAACACATTTATCTCAAACTTGTTTTGCAAAATTGGCAGCCCATGTAGCCCTCTGTTCCTCAGCCCAGACCAGGCCCTTACACACACTTTTAATAATGTTTAAACCATGAGGGTGGAGAGAATTGATGACACGTCTCTGCTTGCATGCTTGCATCTTTTCTTCCCTATTTGCATCTCTCCGCTACAGATCAGTGGGTCTTCGTCACACAGTCTGACACCCCTCAAAATTAATATTGTACACTCTGACACAGATCGCCACCAAGACTTTATTAGACCTATATCACACTGCGTGTCATCCAGTGAACCTGCAATATTGTTGTTATTGCACTGTGTGCAGGCACCATTAAAAAGGCACAGAGTGACAGAATCTTCATAAAAGTCACAAGTGTAAAAGCAAAGGTACAAGGTATCCAATACTCCTGCAACACTGCAGTGACTGCAAGTGTCACAAGTAAAATAATTTGTAAAAGGAAACAGCGTAAAGACTAAACTCAAAGATGTCACCATTAAATAAAATAGAATAAAAGATATGTATTTGATTTCTAGCGGTAATGTAAAGGTCATTAAGGGACTGCTCGTTATTAATGAGGGGAAAGGGGTGGTGCAAAAACTGGGAGGCATGTCAAATAGCTTTTTAAGCACTACGGAGGGACTTATGTTTTTTATTCTAGCCAAGGGGAGGGATCTACAACTTTGAATGACAGAATTTTGTATCTATTTTACCATCATTTTTTTAAAGAAATCATGTGTTTGGAAGGCACATTTTCTTTAAAAATTGCCAAATTTACACCATATATCATTGCAAAAGAAGGTAAAAACAGCATTTTCAAATTTCGTATGGTTCTTGGACACATCATGTTTGACAAACACTTCAGTCAGACAAAAAAATATAACCAAATCCAAGCATAAGATAGTGATATTTCATGAGTATCACTTTAGTCTACATCTCATTTACAATTTGGCCAAAAATAAGCTGCTTGCACAAACTAACCAGCATGCACAACAAGAGTGTAAAAAAAACAAAACTCTTTAACTCTTAACTTTTAACTTTCAAACATCAAAGGGTAGGTTTTCAAACTCTAATAACTAATTCATGGTGGAGGGAGGGTCATGCATCTTCCCAAGTCACTCAGGGAGGCTCAAGGAAAAATATTTGTAGCTTCACCCCAGCCACCTCCCTCCCCTGATGAATAAAGAACAGTCCCTAAACTGCTAAAATATGCAGAAAAGAGTATGGCACTGTGGTCCCTCATGCATATTGCAGGATGTTCTTATTCACAGTGATCAATCTTCTTGTGTTAAATGTGGACAATAACTTAAAGAGTATCACATTTCAAACAGTCCTATCACTTAAAGCAGATGGCATTAAAGTCCCTCAGGGTAGCCACGTCAGAGCAGACACAAGACCTTGAGCAAGTATTCAGCTCAGAGGAAAACATGTCGCCATTGAGTCAGACTTGAGCTCTGACCAAATTCCACTGAAATTAGTCTCTGATGATAAAATCAATATGAGTCTCCTGCCACGCTGGCTACTGTTTAATGAGACAACATCTCAGTGGTTGGTTTATGTGCGGTCTGAGGCCTTTGACTGTTTGCACACTTGACTCTGAGCCAGCTGAATCAAGCACTTTTGGTGCTAATTGTCCACTAACATTGCAAAATGCTACTGAACTATGCCAGTCAGAGGTGTGTGGTGTGTGGGAGAATATACTTTCATTACATAGATATCATGCCTGATTCATTACACATATTAAAGGGTGTTAGTGTATTTGTCACTGTTGGTTTTTGCAGTCAAAGAGTCTGAAAGCATTTATTATAATAATGAGCTATATCATGAATAAAACAGCAGCTGGCTGCTGAACAGTT
Organism: Epinephelus moara; assembly: GCF_006386435.1. Lineage (NCBI taxonomy): Eukaryota > Metazoa > Chordata > Actinopteri > Perciformes > Serranidae > Epinephelus > Epinephelus moara. The sequence goes on from NC_065511.1 coordinate 8,263,393, forward strand.
CAGGCAGGCAGCTGTCAGATTCACTCCTTTCACCACCTCATGTTCGATGGTATTACTGAGTTTCCTCACAACATACAGGAGCTTGTCATTGCAGTGCAGTTCAGGTACAATCTATGGTATCTCAGATTTCACAGCTTTTCAAAAGCACATTAAAGCACCATACATCAACAGCAGACCTCAAATGATTCAGTATCATTTGTATTACTAAGCAATGATATGATTCGCTGTAACAATATGCAACAGTGATTGTCAACAGGCAGCCTGCAGGCCACATATGGCCCACCAAAGCCTCCCACCCAGCCCACAGAATGTAAATCAATGCAGCAAATGCGAGGAGGAAAAAAAGTTTGCTGGTATTCAGGAAATCTAGCATTTGTCAACTTTTATTAAAGCAACCTCAAAAATTGAAATTAAGATGGAAATAATTTTATGAGAAATGATTAACAAACCCACATTTATGTGTGTGCTTGACCCATGGGTACCAACGATGTTATTAATCTACCTGTCAGCTTTTTATTTGTGAGTTTAGTGTTTGGCGGACCTAGAAAATATCACAGGTACGGGCATCTTTATGCTAGAATGGGGACAAACTCATAGCTCTCACTTCTCGTTTCCAGTCAAATGACGACAGCATTCAATCCATTTTTCGCCATGGGTCTGATCCTGGACCATCCTGTCTTCCCGATTAGCATACTTTCTGTTGCTGCCGTCTTCGGAGCCACTCTGCTTGGTGAACACTCAGTTCTACGCTTGCCCGGTTAGCACTAGCTCACATAGGCAGCAGCGGCTAACATCCAGCACTGACCCTGTCAACGGTTCCAACAAACCTCTCTGCAATTCAATTCAATTCTGCGTTTGCCTGGTGCAGTGGCTAACGTCCAACACCAAGCTGTTTTAACAGTCCCAACAAGCTCACGCTGACACCCAAAGGGCTTGACACGTTATAACCAGTAATGTTAGTCGTGTGATGCTAACAGTTAGCCCCGTCACTGTGTGTGTGACACACAAGTGTTCCCGGCGCAAAGCTCACACTCAGCCATTAGCAGCTACAGCTCATACATACAGTCTGTAGTGTGGTGCAGTTGAGCACAGAGGGTATGCCACCAAAATGTTCTCCACACTATTTACATTATGGGTATTGACTTAAGTACTTTATTGGTATTGGCATTATTTTGAGAGTTCTGGTATTGGTATTGTATTTTAATTTTCAGAATGAGAGCCTGTGTGTGTATCAATCTGTTCCCCCTATCTAAATTCTGAGGTTTTTGTGGGTCTGTGAATGCAGTGCAGGCCGAACTCCTTTTTTCCCCCTCAGCTGCTTCCTTATGAGCTGCGGGGAGGATAACTGATGAGGTGATCCGATCAGAGCTGATCAGATCAGACTGATGGATGAGAGGAGCAGCCGTTTGTGAGTGAAATCAAACTTTTAGACCCATCACAATGAATACTTAAAGGGATAGTGCACCCAAAAATGAAAATTCAGCCATTATCTACTCACCCATATGCCGCTGGAGACTCAGGTGAAGTTTTAGAGTCCTCACATCCCTTGCGGAGATCCAAGGGGAGAGGGGTTAGCAACACAACTCCACCTAATGGAGGCTTACGGCGCCCCAGATTCAAACGTCCAAAAACACATAATTGAAACCACAAAGTATCTCCATACTGCTCGTCTGTAGTGATCCAAGTGTCCTGAAGCCCCGACATAAAAAGTTGTTTGGAAAAACGTCATTTGAACTCTGTTTTTAGCCTGCTTGTGCTCGAGACCAGCGAAAGCACATGAACACACATGAACTCGGTGCCCATGTCTCACGGTCCCCACTCAAGAACAAACACGTGAGCGCGGAGCACAGAGAAGCAGTCAGAGCTACAGGCTACAATGAGGCTAAAAACAGTGTTTGAACAGAGTTCAAATGACGTTTTTCCAAACAACTTTTTATGTCGGGGCTTCAGGACACTTGGATCACTACAGATGAGCAGTATGGAGATATTTTGTGGTTTCAATTATGTGTTTTTGGACGTTTGAATCTGGGGTGCTGTAAGCCTCCATTAGGTGGAGTTGTGTTGCTACTTCCTCTCCCCTTGGATCTCTGCAAGGGATGTGAGGACTCTAAAACTTCACCTGAGCCTCCCTCGGCATATGGGTGAGTAGATAATGGCTGAATTTTCATTTTTGGGTGCACTATCCCTTTAAGTTTCACTGTGCCTGATGCTGTGTTGCTCCATCTGTGCCCAGAGTAGGCTCTGCACTGCAAAATATGGAGCAATGAATACCCAAACAGTGTATATATTGCAGCAGCTCCAAACAGTCCAGTCCAGCTCCAAATATAGAGAATCAAAAGGTGGCTGCAAATATTTTAATTGTTTTTAAAAAAACAAAAGGGAAACCCTGAAATAACTAGCAGTGGGCTGGGCAACGTATGTGAAACAAATATATTATTTTTGGTGCAGATGTGTTTTTGGTAGACACAAATGTTTAGTTTTATTCCTCTGCAGATGAGCTGAAAAGTGTATTTTAGACCCAGTTTTGTTTCCATATCCTGTAACTCCTCTATCTATAGCTGATCTCCTCATTCTCTGCTCATCACACATCCAGGCAGGCTGTTCATTGTCTCTCTACCTCTTACCCCCTGATGGACCCCCCCCCCCAGTCACCCCAGTGACCCATACACAGTATGTGTATGTATGAGTGTGTGTGTGTGTATCTGCTTCCGGACCAGAGCTGGGAGGATGTTTTGTGCAACCCTGAATAATGAATGACCTACAGCCTCCCCACCACAATTCTGTACTTCCCTTGCACATATTTCACATGTGTGAGTGTTTATATGTTAAAAGGGTTAAATCCTGTTAAAATGCAAATAATCTCTGCTGCAGTTTTTATGGTTTTAACTGATTGCTGTCTGCTGTGGCTCTGAAATCGACTCTGGTTTAGATCCAATCCGAGCCATCTTATTGTGAATTTCACACCTTCCTGCCTCACTACAACATAATAGACATGGTGTGGTTCCTGTGGCAACACGCCTGTCAGTCAAGGTCATCCATGACGGGGAGAGAGAGGGAGCAAGGGAAAAACAGAGCGGAGAGTGAGACTGAGTGAGAATGTGAACAAAGGAAAAGTCTCCTCTATCTGATGATTAGTGTTTGGTAGCGTGACGGAGCGTGACATGATTTGGGCGGCAGCTTCTCCTCCTTAAAATACACGTTGTGACACACACGCTTCTCCCGCACTGCTCTCACAACCTTATTGTGAGATATTTTCTATTTAACATAATCATCATTAAGTTGCTCTTTGTTGTGTGTCTGTTGTTGCTGTTGGTGCTTTTGAAGTATTACTTTCACGTATTTATTCATACATTCATCTGTCTTCACCTAGTGGTTGTTAGGAGAAATGACATTGTTGTTAAAAAAAAAAAACTCAAGCAGGTCTTGTCTTATCTCTGCAGTGCTGCTGGACTGCAAAGGTTCCTGTTAAACACACTGTATGGTTGTGTTGCAGTGGTGGCTCCGCCTCCCAGATGATTCAATTAATCTGTAATGGATTCAAACTTTTGTGGGGATACAAGCAAAAAACTGGGCTATAGTTTTGTTTAACAGAGTATTTTATTCTCCTTTCTTGTCCCCACTTTCTAAACATCACCTTCTGATAGGAGACGAGGGGTAGTGAGCAGGTATAATGCCGCAAGCAGAGTGAGAACAGAACAACAGATAATTTAGATTAAAAGGTCACTGAATATGACCATTACTCAGATAACTGATAAACAGTACATGCACTAAATTCTTAAATAAAAGGCAGATTGCAAATCAGTGAAGGCAGTAAAGACCATGTAAAAAACATTCTGGTTGAGTGAAATTACCTGTAGCCTACTCTAATAGTTCATGTGGTTAAATATGTTTTGTAATGTCATTTCCACAGCGTTTATTCCCTCAGTATGTCATCCCAGCCTTTCACAGACTTTCACCCTGGAGACTGCTGTAGGCCTTACCTGTGAAATAATAGAGTTATAATAAAGATGGACGACACGACAGCTCACCAAAAATGGAGCCATTCTGTCTTGACCTCCCCCTGGTGGCTGGCTGCAATATGGGTCATAAACCCCGCCCCCTCTGTGTTAGCGTATGGGACAAGTACACATCAAATACATTTTTACAACAGTGGTTTTTGTCATTTTAGGTAGTTGTTACCAAGCTGTTGTTTGTTCAAGTGATCATTTTTCTAATAACTTTGGTTTTTATCAATTATTTGGTGCCATAAAAAGGGGAATTGGCTACCTAATTGAAAGCTGTGAGTGCTAATCATTGTGTCATGATCAATGGAGCTGCACGTGATTGGTCGGAAGGTGGGAACTTGATATCATGGGGATCACTAATGCACAGACTCTGGCTCCAATGACAATGTTACACTGCTATGCTATTGGGCTCGAAAGGGCATGTGATTGCGCAATGCATTGTGGGTCGCAAAAGCCATTTTTGCGGTCATTGTTGTTTTGGTTACGTTGGTAAGAGAGAGAAGAAGCGAAGCGAGAAGCGAGACAGAACACAACAAAAAATGGACTGGGCTAAGGAGAAGTCTGTTGGATGGTACCAAGACAAGCTGGACCCTGTTCCAAAGGCTCAGTACCTCAACAAAATAAAGAAAATAGGTGGAGTGGATCCTTACGAGCACTGAAACACACATCATTTATTACTTTTATTACTTATAAAGATTTACATTTTAAAGACAAAAAATTAGGTCAATTGTGATGTAAAAACTCAAAATTAATTTTCTATGTGTGGGGAGAGAGAGAGAGAGAGAGAGAGAGAGAGAGAGAGGGTGTGCTTTGATTTTGCTTTGTTTGCTGCCCTCTGCTAGCGTTAGCTTGGCTAACGCTAGCAGCCTACTAAATGCTGCGTATGAAACAACATAACACATGCTTTGATTCTAACTTACCGGTGTGAAAATGCAGTGAACACACCAACATGTGTCGGGTGAGGTTTGGTCGTCTGATGGCTGCTATCCAAGCCATTTGGCACCTCTTGGTTAGCTCAGAGATCCGAGGTCCCTGGCTTTGTTTCCAAGTGGGAAAAAAAAAAAAATCTCAGCCCATTGATCCTTTTTCCGTAGCGATCGTGAGAACGATTGTGGCAGTTAACTACACAGCAAGTCTGCACCTTTCGAGCCCTAGTATACCAGGCTTGTGAAACGTCATTAGCTAAGGCTAGCAAGCAGTAACTTAGTGCCTCTCCCTACACGTTGCATTAAGGCGAATATATACTTATGCTCAGCTCTATGCAGAGTCTACGCCGTATACTTTTGCAGTGTCTGTGTCACTCTGCAGTTACACGTCCAAAGCACTGGTAGGCAGCAGGGTTTCTGTGAAGTGCTGTAAAGTGTAGTTGATTCGAAACACACCCAAAACACATGACATGTTAAACATGGCTTAATAGTGACAATTTCAATTACAAGCACACAAACCAGCTTCACTATAACTGGCAGGATTCGCAGACAAAGCATTTGTGTTTTTGCTGGAAACATTTTCCCCCCAATTTTTTATTTATATTATATATATATTTGTTTGTTTTCTATGGGATGCTCATTGCAGCCGGGGAAAGAGACACTGATGTGCATGAGCAGTGGGCGGAAGAACACAGAGAGGAAAGGAAAGACAACTTTTTGACTCTTGTGCTCTCTTCGGGAAATTTTCTATCAAATGAATAGACACTGATGTAGTCCAGTATGCACATCTCAAAATATATCCCATGCTACTCCTCATAATAGCAAGCAGAACCATGACCCCTGACACTCTGATTCCACTGTGCATGTTTTTTCAAATGTATGCAGGAGGAGCAGACAGTGTTGCATTACTCTTTAAGAGGTGAAATAAAATATGTATTATTTAATAAAAAGTATCAAACAAGAGTCTAGTGTAAAAATGAATCGCATTCATTAATTTTTGCTGTAAAAGTATTTAAACATTTCACTTCAAATGAATTTTGGCAGATGTGTCGAAGTACAGCTGCTGGATTTTGGGCACAATTGTCCCCCTGTCCTCTACCACTGAAACTGGTCTGTAGTCTATTGTAATCCATTTTGCAGGGGAGTTAGTCAGCCACAGGTAGACTCACTCCGTTTGTGTCTGAATGCCTTGTCGAGTTTGGCATGTTAAGGCTGGCTGCAAGCACTGGCATCAGAGGCTGTGCTAGCTCACGCTTCCAGGTTTGCTGCTAAATGCTTTGTGTTGAGGTGATATTTCAGGCTTGCAGTACTCCAATGGTACAAAAATTCCTTACTGCAGAAATTGCAGAGTATGGTGCTCCTATCAACAGTTCCATCCGGGCGTTTTTTAAATGTAAATGTTCCATTTAAGGGGCCAAGCAGCGTCATCTCGTCTGCCTCCATCATGTGACAAAGCAACTGTGGCCTTCGTTGACGCCCTGGGTCAAAGGGCACCACGGAACGCGATTAATCAGAGTTTTTGTTTTTTTTTAACCCCTTATTTTTTCTGATTAATTAATTGAAATTAGTGTTCTATTTTGACAGCCTAGAAAAAAGATAATGGTTTGGGTTTAAATAAATACATTTGTAATATAACGTGACTTAAATATGTCACTTGAGTGACATCAATACATGATGACCCTATGTGACTTGCGTATTGTTACTTCATCAGTTGCTCTCAGCGTCAAATATTGACATGGATGGGTTTGCACTGGTGTTAGTTAAAAGCCTAGTGTGTCTCAAAAAGACGCCACAGGTTGTCTTAGGTGTCAATATCACATACCAAAAAAAAGCATTAATAGGAAAATACAGTGTCAGTGTGCACGTCAGTGAGACTTTTTGTTATTTTAAGGTTTTAGTCCATGCCGTAGTTGTCTTGTGGCAAAACATTTTGCACAATGTTTCTACTCTTTGTACTTTTTGAGTCAGTGAAATGTATGATGTGGTATTTATTTGATCTTCTACAGTTTATGTGCTGTAAATCAGAGATTGCAGGATTAATTAATTTTTCTTGTAGATGCTTGAAGGTCATGAGCAAGCTGCCAGAGAGGTGCTGCATGGTCTCTCTCCTGCCATATTTGAGAAAAACACATTTTTACTGATGAAGGACATGGCATTGTTCCAAAGTGTGGTGAGGCGAGTTTAATTAAGATATATGGTTGGAGTTTTGTTGATTTTATCTTATCTATTTTTTGTATGTCATTTTATTTTTTGATCTAAGGTGCTGTAGCATAGTCAGGGAGATAAAAACAAGCCCGGTCCATTGCAGCTCATCTTCACTTAGCTTAGCTCAGCTCAGACTCACACACATTCATGCTGTAGCTGCATCACTGTAGCCTCAGCTGCTAGCTGCTGCTGCTGCTGCTGCAGACACTGTTTGCTTCCTTAAACTCCTCTGGGCTGTACCATCTGAGCAGAGCGGGGGTCCTCTAGGGTTTCAGGATGTCCTCGCGGACAGACTTTTTCCCTCCCATCTGCTGCATCGCACCCATTCTCGACCTCCAGCTGCCCACCCACCTGCAGCCTCCCCCCCCCTTGTCCCTCATGAGCCATAAGCTCACAGTCTCACAGGGCTGTCTGCCAGAAACAACGCAGCCTCCTAATACCCTCCGCCGCTTCAGATTTCACTCCCCCCTCTGCTTATAGTACAATCTCATCATTTCCAGCTTGCAAAGGGAGCGGAAGAGAGGGAAGAGAGAGAGAGTGTGTGAGAGAGAGAGGGAGGGAGGGAGATGTTTTGAGCTGGTTTGCAGGGAGAGAGGTTGGCCTGAATGCGTTCTGTCTGCTCTTCAGAGGCATCCAGGTGAGCTGTTTCCTCCTGGAAGGTAAGAGGAAGGCTGAGATTGGTGCTTATTTTGTCCTGCATCCCTTGCCATCACCCCCCCACCCCCTTCTTCCCTTGCTTCGGATACATCGCTTCTGTTAGCGTGTGTGTGTGTTTGAGCGTGAACAGTATTCCCCAGATATACCACACACACTCGTAATATTGTATGGGGCGATGTGGAAATGTGCAGGCATGTTGGCATATATGCATTTACAGGGGAAATATGAATTGTGCATGCATGGTGTGTGTACAAGTGTGTGTGTGTGTGTGTGTGTGTGTGTGTTGTGGTTTTTCTTGGTGGGGGGGGGGATCAGGGTGATGATGAGCTCTCATGCTAGCATGACAGCTTGAAAGTGGATAGCCCACCTGAGTCCCAGTGCGTCTCAATGGTGAGGATGTGACGAGAGACTCTGGGGATAGGAAGAAAGTAGCGGGAAAAGGGAGAAGGCAGTATGTGTGTGTGTGTGTGTGTGTGTGTGTGCTAAGCTTTAGCTGCAGTTTTTGCAACAAAGTCTCAATGTTGCCTTCTCCCTGAAACAACGTCAGTACTGTCAGGTCCCCCCCACCCCTTCACCGCCACCATCACTACCACCCATCCCCTCTGTGCTAATAGGTAGCATTTCCGTTGTGGTGGAATGGGTGCTGATGTTTTCTGGTCTAATGGACAGGATGCTCTGCTGCAGCATTTTCCTGCTCACTCTACAATATGTCGTCCCACTTTGGGCAATTTTGCAACATGCTCGTCTTTTCCGAGCCCAGAGGGATGGAATGTGAGCGCCGCGGGAAGACGAGAAAGAGAGACGGGGACAGGCCATTTACCATCTGTGGCAGCGTCTCATGGACGCATAGTGAGGCTTTCTGCAGGGCCATATGCAGCTCCTTGGGAAGACGGCAGGCCAGGCTGTTCGGAAAGAGAGGCAGGGAGAGAATGAGGAAGAAGCACTGAAACAGGAGGAGTGGAGTATCAGGGTATCATGTGTTTGAGAGAGGATCAGTGTTGTCAGGATACAGGGCCAAATGTTGAGTGTCCTCTTAACTGAGAAGCAACAATGACTCTCTTTCTTTCATCGTGGCCTGGCAAGGCTCAGCAAGCGTTTGTGTGGGACACATGTCATTTCAAGTAGACTATAGCTAAGTGACAGTCCTTACCCTCAAGTTTTGCGTATGCTTCGAACAAACTAGGTTGTACAGATTGTCATTGCCCATGTTTATACCTGTTCTGAATGGCATCGCTGGAAGGTAGGCCGAAATCCCTGCAGTCATATCCGCCTCCTTGCTGCTTCACACTGTCTCCCTGATCTCTCTCCAAGAACTCTGTCTTTTGTGTATCTTTGTAGGCTTGGCGCAATGTATAACAACAGTGGCAATAAGGGCACATACTTTGGGATAGTCTTTTCCTGCAAAGCATTCATGGTGTGGTTGTGTGGAAAGGATAGCTACTTGAAAGAGCAAACCCTGCCTACTTTCAGAACTCTGTACACCTGGCCAGTTGCTGATCAGTGTGTTTTGGAACATTACATTTTGCTTTTGATAAGGGGTTCCAAAGTGCTATTTAACAGTCTGTGAAGCACACCAAGGACTTCACTTAGGTGTATATTAAGTTCACTTTAATGTAAACTCTATGTCCACATTAGGCTCTGCAATACATAAATATATCAATATTGTGATATGAGACAAGATATCATCGTAGATTTTGCCTAGATTTTCCTTAACTCACTAAGTGAATATATCCACATTACTGATAAACATTTATGAAAAAAATTATTGTGTAAATACTCTACCAGCACCAATAGTCAACCTTCATTATCAATTTTAAGGTATCTGATTTTCTCTGTATTGCCCATGAGTATGTACACCTGACTTGCTGAACACAGTACTCATGATCATCCTGGAAAAGCACCATGATCTTTTAAAATGTCTTGTAAAGTATTCAAAAGAACACTTTCTCAATACATCTATGGCAAAAATATGGGACATTCAGCTGAAGAATCATGTTTCATTTCACATCTAGAACACCTAGTTTTAAGAGTTCATGCAGCAAGAGGAGTTTTGAAATGGATTGGTCATGGTTTTATTTAAACCAAAGATTTCCAAACTTTTTGACTTCAAACCTTTTAAAAATGACAATGAGAAATGCAAGAACTTTTCCAGGAATCCAGAAACCATTTCAAGAACCACAGACTTAATAAGTTTAGATGGTTGACAATAGTTTCTAGTGGCCCTGCTCCGGAGGTAGTATTTTCTCATAGTTTGGGCAGACTTCGTAGTATTGAGCACTGCTAATTGGTCAGACACCAACACTGTAGCTTCTACAACTTGTGAACTGTTTTAGTGACTGAAACAGACATTACATGTATTGGTTATTGACACCAAAAAGGAAGATTTGTAATCAAAAGGACCTTTTGTCTACTAATAATTCCTTGTCAAAAGTGCGTATTCAAGGTTCAGTGTTCATCTATTATCATTGTACAACCCAGGATTTCACAGTGAAATGTAATTGTTGTCCCTCTATTCTGCACAACAAAAACAAACCAAAAATAGTAGCGATGAAAACACTGGTGAATTGTACAAGCAGATGATGTGGTTGTCACTGAAAGCACATTGAACTTTGACTACATTTAAGTACCAGGCATCATCAATGCAAACATAGAGTTGGCCTTTTCTTGTTTCCCCAGAGTCCTGTGCTCCGTCAGCCCAGAACACGGTCCAACATGAACCTGAGTTCAATTCCCCTTCCTTTTGGATGGGTATCAGCCAGGCTGGGCAGTGGAACAAGCCAAGGTCCAAACTAGACCAGCCTAGCTCTTATCCTGGCTGTCTTCCCTCTTTGCCAGGGGTGGTCATACCTCATGACCATGAGCCAAGAGCATTTAAAGCAATTAGGTTTGGAGCCACTGATATAGACACTACCCATGATAGACTGATTGGTCTGGTTGCCATCCATCAAACTTGGTCAATACCAGTGGATTATTTACAGACTAAAACCAAATTTTGAAAACTGAGCAAGCAGCAGATAGTTCAAAGCAAAGGTTATCTTCCTCTGTATTCATACCACCGCTTTGTTTTTATCTTTACCTCAATATAGTGAACCCTTCAAGGCATGTTTTGCTTGTGTCATGTAGAGGTTACTACAAACTGGAATACTTGAGCTTCGGTGCTGGCTTCTGGAAAGAGAGGTCAGGACAGTGTGAGCCCTGCACACAGGTCTCTGATAGCAGACACAATGCTTTTATTCAGATGCAATTCCCCAGAGATGGAGTCAATGGCACACGGAGTGATTCATATCAAGTGGCTGCAAAATGAAGGTGTTTGCTTAAGTGGCACTTGTGCTAATGAGTCAGTAGTGAATGCCCAATTAGACCTGAAATCCACATCCAGTTAATGCCATTTTGCCATGCTGATTTCATGTGGACACTGTTATGTAACATTGCAACATGAGACTGATTTTTTTTTTTTTTTTTTTTTTTTTACATCATAAGCACTACATCCTAACAGCTGTCAATTTATATCAATAAATATGTTGTAATTTTTAGCCATGTCTATGGCTCTATGCATGGTACATTAGGTTGGTCCACCACTTTGTTCCAGATTGAAATATTTCAATGTAATTGACATGAAACTTTGTTCAGACATTAGTTCTGAGATAATGTATTTTACTGACTTTGATGGAGCTGATTTTTCATGTTGCACCAACATGAGGTTGACATTTTCATTCTTAAGAATAAGTGAACTTCTGGATGGATCAGCATAAAATTTGGTACAGCCATTCATGCTCCCCTCAGGATAAATTTTAACAACTTAGGTGATGACAGTGTGTTCAGTACTTATGTTTATGACATAATACTTGGAAAAACTAGTGGCATTTCCCTTTACTCTTAGTTTATAGCCTACTTTGTGTAAAGTGCCAGTGCTGGCATGCTAATACCCTACACCAAGATGGCAAACCTGGTAAACATAATACCAGCTTACCCACAGCATTTTAACATTGTGACTTTGTGCATGTTAGCATGTTGTTGTTAGCATTTATCTCATTTGTGCACCTCACTGAGACACTAGCGTGTTGGCATGTTTTGTTTCTGTTTCAGTCTTCAGGATTGCACAACCTTAAATCAAAGTAGCTCCAAAATTGAAAAGGTTCGTCCTTGGCCTACCATTCCACCAAGTTTCATGAAAACTGTGCCACTAGTTTTTTTTGTTTTTTTTAATTTCTCCTGACAAACAAACAAACTAACCCTCCTTGGTGGAGGTAGTAATGATCAATTGTGGGTAAATGGAAAATTAAATTGTAACTGTGTCTATGTTTCTGTGTTTCCCTATGTGGACCACCTTAATAAGTACATTTACTGCACAGAAAAGCAGCGATGCTGGCAATGTGCTCTACCAGGAGAGAAATTTTAAATTCCAACTTTGAAAGAAACTGAGAGGCAAATCAGACTTAAGTGATGAGAACTCATTCTGATAGTGTTACAGCTTAACGGTGTGTCCAGAGGCTGTAATGAATCTCAGCGCAGCTCTTGTCTTTAGGGAGACAGAATGAGAAAATTGCCACCAGCATTGTAACAAAGTGAAGAGTTTCTCTGTTCAGTGAAGTATTTTCATTACAATGCTGTGCTCCTGGCTCAAGTTTCACAGCCTTATATGACAGTGTTTTTGAGGATGAGCAAGGGTAGAGGCTGCCAGGGCTGGTAAGGAGAGAAGTTGGTGGGGTGGGATGGAGACTGAGGTAAGGAGCTGGCCACGTCACAGCCATTCTCCTGAGTGACTCTGCGCTCTCATGAAGCCGGAAGTGCCGGGAAGCCGGCCAATTTAGTCATTTATGTCTGTGCTTTTTATTCTCCACAGTCCCAATGAAAGGCAATGGTCGGCTGTACTAATCAGGGGGTAGAAGGCCTGGCTGAGTCACTAACTGGCCAGAGCGTTTCCTCCTCCAAGAAGTCTGCTGGATCTCAAAAAGCTCCTTCACTCTGGGAAAAGAGGCTGGCTGGCTGGCTGGCTGGCTGGCACTGGTCACTGAGTTTGAGCTGTGAAGCTTCCTTGCAGTTAGAGGCACTGATGCACATGGTAACAATTATAAGCAGCGACACAGTGATAAATGTATAAAATTGTAGTTAAAACGTGCTGGGTCATGGTCCAGTTTCTGATTCAAATCTACATTAATTTTGCTCTGCAATCAATGATGCAGACAGTACTGTAGGGCATGAAACTAATCAGAAAAAAGAAAGACAATTAATCTAAACAAAAACATGCAAACTTAAGATTTATGCAGTCTGAAACAGGCTGAAGCTATATCTTAATATGCTGACCCCTTTTTCAGTACATATAGCATTTGACATTAAGTGCTACCATGAAGGGAATTAAAAAGCGGAAACTTATGGAATGCTGTACCAATACATAACAGCAATATGGCTTTCTGATAGTGTATTTCTATACATCATCATCATCATCATTATGAGGCTGTGTCACACCCCTCAGCATCTCATAGTGATGCACAGGGCACCCTTTAGCCTTAGCGATGCAGGGATGAAACACATTGTAACACATAGTTAATGATGTGAAATGGTCAGTGGTCAATGGTAAGGTTTTGGCAACAAATCTACTTGGTTAGGTTTAGAAATGAGATCACGTTTTGGTCTAAAATAGGTATGTTTCTTACGTAATGTAACGTGACATAAGTATGTCATGGGTCACATCAGTGCATGACGACTGTACATAAATTGTGTAATGTTACGTTAAAACAACAATGACTTTTGGTTTCACAGTATTGCAATTTACTTTTTAATCTATATGTGGTTTTCAGCACAATTAATTGTCTGTCACCACTCCCAGAAAACTCTTCCTATTTCAGCGTCATAACCATTAGGTGGTGTGTTTGTTGCCCAACTCCCAAACATTATGAATTAAGTCGAATTCAGTGATAGTTTGTTAAACTCAAACAAACTTTTTAGAAAATTCCTTGGTCACTATATCCAAAAGTTGTTTCAACATCAACAAACTCCTGTAGTTTCACGATGGTGCAGCATGTTAGAGTTTAACAGAACTTAATTCAAAATCTGTAAAATTTCAGTTTACCACTGACAAACAAATTAGATTAACCTGCACCGTCTGAACAGGAATCTGAGGGGGAAAACTTGCTTCATCAACTTAAAAATAAGTGAATATCCCCTATGCTACTACAAAATAACAACTAGCCTAACTTGGAAACTTGTTATTGATTATGCACATTATATTTCTCTGTAAAGAAACTGTCTGTAGATGCTTACTCATTGGGACTACTTAAAATATGTAAGCAGTCATCAACAAAAAACTGTAGCATGTCATTGATAACATCACGATAACGCTGTGAAATATCCCTACACTAACTTTTGTAATTATCATCAGCAATCACTATTGGATTTCATACTTTTATCCAACTTTATCTGAGTTTTATGAGTAAAACACAGTTTGAGTAAAATACATTCACTGAGTTAATGATAGATTTCTTAATGGGCCTTTCTCACAGCAGACATTTTGACTTGTCACAGTATGAAAGCACAGGTGTTATTAATAACATTAACAATGGCTCTGTTCTATTTAAGTGTTGCAGTGAGAGTAACAGCGAGCCAGCATGCACAATACCAGGACCCTGAAATCAAAGCAACCATCATTAATTTCATTATTCACACCTGTGTGTTTCCTACTGAGACAAGTCTGAATGTCTTCAGTGGAAAAGGCCTATCAGTATAGTGTGCCTTTCAGTCCCAACCTCTTTTACTGATTTACTATTGAATCATTTGAAAAAAAATATCCAACTTGATTGGACTTACAAAGTCAATACTGTATTTCCACTGGAAAATAAGACCTCAATTTCTGATTTCACCTCCTCTAATGAGTGCGTCCAGTGGCCATTTTGGAAATGATTCTTTTATAATGTAGTTTTTAGGGTTTAAAGAAGACTATTTTGGGGTTTAGGTAGCCTTGGACCAAGACGTTCATTGCATGAACGTCTTGAAAACAAACCCCGTTTTTCGTTTGGGGGTTCCCGGTCTAGACTGATTCACGTCTCCATAAACGTTCAAATCAAACATGTAATGTACTCACCTCATAGGCACAGATGTTAGGAAGGTGTACGGGGGTTGCCGTGTGTTTGTATAAATTTTCTTCACCCCTTCTTCGTCCTGAAATGAATGAGTGCACCGGCTTTCCACTGCGCTACAGCGCCACTATAGCGGTTGGGAGGTGTATTGCACATTGGTAGTAAGAGCGCCACTATAGCGGTTGGGAGGTGTATTGCACATTGGTAGTAAGAGGCTCTAGCCTTGGACCAAGATTTACAACCAATGTGCAATACACCTCCCAACCGCTATTGTGGCGCTGTGGCGCAGTGGAAAGCCGGTGCACTCATTCATTGCAGGACGAAGAAGGGGTGAAGAAAATTTCAAGACATCCCGAGATAAAATGCATGTTTATTGAACAATAACGGATATACAATAGACCGAGAACCCCCAAACGAAAAACGGGGTTCGTTTTCAAGACGTTCATGCAATGAACGTCTTGGTCCAAGGCTAGGGTTTAGGAAGTTTGCTTAATTGTTAGGTGTTAAGAGCCATGCCCACCAAAACCTATAACTATAACTGCAACTTTTAATATATCTTTGCATTATACCTCAAGGGGATGGTGGAGTCCACACCACAGCTACAACAATGATATCATTCAGATACATTTGAAACACTCACAGACAATCAAAATACATCAGAATTTAGGTGTCACAGCTGGAATGGGCAGTTTGTGATTGGCTCCATTGTTTAGAGAATGTTCATCAGTTTGGATGCTTGCCTCGTTATTGGTATTGTAATAGTTATCATTCTTTGTGCGGACAGCCCTTTACAGCCTATCACTGTCAGTTAAATACATATCCTTTTCGAGGATTTGTAACTATGTACTTTGTGGGATGTAGTTTATCCTTGAGAGTTGCTGTTTTTGTCCCACTGTGGAATATCTGGGGATTGACCAGTATCAAAGCTGGTCAACATACATCACTAAATATCATATAAATCTATCATGTGTTCAGTTTTCTGCAGTGGTGATGTAGGATGCAGTAATGAAGAGCCACTATCTGGGGCATCAGTTGGCTGTTGGGATATTTTATTCCACCACATATGTTAATTAAGACTCTCATCCACAATATCTTAAGGCTGGTGTTCAAAATGATGAAGAGCCACAGCAGCAACATAACAAAAATGCATCTACATATTTTATTTTGCTGGCGCACTTAATGAGAGTGACTTGCAGTGAGAAGTCACATTGGCTTTGATAAGAGGCCAACAGAACTCAAGGATATGGGAAACTAGGTAAGTCTGAGCCAAAGAGGAAATTACTGTATTCCATCACAAAATAACCCCTAAAATAGATTAAAACTCAGATTAATAAATCACACAGAGGCATTTCTGTGTAGAGACTCTTCACAATCCAAGGCCAAAGGACAAGGTGTAGGAATGCATACCAAATGCTGCCCGACCATGACTAAAGGCAAAGTGTAGGTTATATAGCTGTTCACAGTGGCCATGCTTGAAGATGGGGTAAAACGCCTGCCATCATTCAGTTGGACGTAGAACAGTGTCTTCTTTCGGTGAGTCTTTTCTCAAAGATACAGAGCAGACCTGTGACAATTATAAACTCGCCCTCAGCCTCAGATGTTGGTTTTACAGAAAACACAGCTATTTTAACCAAAACACCTAATGCCGACTTCACAGAAAAACATTCCTGGGATAATGCTGCAATGCAAAGATGTCATCATACAGTAGGTAATGTGTTGTGAGTGTGCCACCACACATGGATTGGCCACAGCATTGTGTTTATTAGACACAGATTATCATTAACAATCATGCATGAATAAATACACACGTTGACAAGTGCTTTATTATTAGCCTATTGTTTATTTCAGGAACCTAAATATACAAGAAAATAGACTTGCACCGATTACAATTTTTTGGGCCGATACCGATTTCTGATTTGCAGAGTGTTTGGATGGCCGATTCCGATTTTGTCTGATTCCGATTTCATTTTTTTCAAACCACTTTACAGCACACAAGATATTGCAATATTTTCTATCTTTGCTTTATTAGAACATTTTAACCAAGATACAACCAGTTTTCAATAATCATCTCAAACAAACAAAAACAATGACGTTTCTTAACCTGTTAAGAAACATTTTCCTTTTTGCTCAACTATAACTTCAGGTACAGTACTAAAATAAACAAGTAAAAAAGGCATACATAAATAAAAACATCGATAAATAAAATATAATTCTTGGTGTATAGCATTTGTGGGTAATTTCTTGAATAGACAAAAAAGTAAAAATATCTCCTGTGGAAAATTGACACAGGTCTTCAGGACGCGCCCGCCAGTAAGCACGCGGACACACATACCTTTGGCACGTAGACACATGCCTCGTCAGTTTCAAGCGGCACAGTGCAGTAGTGAGAGCTCTGCAGTTCAGTTTAACACGGACAATTAACAACTTTCTCCTTCTCTCTTTTGATGTGTGTGCCTGAATGATTAAGGTGAGAAGCCGCCCATGTTTCATTTCCTCATATTGCCCAAGCCATGAGTTGCACATGTGCGTGTGTGTGCGCTGCTGATGTTACACAGTGTCAATCATGCGGCGTGCCGGGAATTTGACCGGCGTTTTACATCAGCATATTTTAGACTGACCGGCTGGTCGCAGGTCATGGCTGATCACGTGAAAACTGGCCCAATTCCGAGCACTGCCAATAAATCGGTGCAAGTCTACAAGTAAATATACATTTATAAGAAAAAAACAACAACAAAAAAAACAGTGGCATCGGGAAATAAACTATGTCAGAGCTCTCCCTAAATTTCTCAATTAAGGCTCCCTGGGGAGCTCTTAGGCGTATATTCTTATGGGCATCTTAGCAAAATGTGACATTAACCCTGTTTGGCTATTCTGCTAAAGTTTATGTACAAAGTGTACATTCAGCAGCTTTACATATCATAAAAACTGAAAATAGTAAGTCAGCTAAGTCTAAAAATAACAAGCCAACACTGACTCATACATGACACAAACCCCACTCTCCTGGTTCAAAGTCCTGTGCTTAACCCATTCATCCACCATGTCTCAAGGCCAATTCACAGTTTCTGCATGTGTCTCCAAGAGTGCGCTTTGGTCCGTGTGACATAAATGTTGTCATCCACCACATCCATGAGGGTCAGCGTGGACCCCTTTGCAAACGTTCACGGGCAGCCCATTTTTTGTGACTGCAGTCATGGCAAGTGCACCAAATGCGGGTGATCCAAACTCTTGCTCCACATTCCAGTCCAGTTCAAAACACTGATGCCAAGCCAGCTGAAGCCACATGACGGCAGTGAAGTTAGTTTTAAGTTGGATATTTGACAGACATTGACTCCAGAGACTAGCAGCATCATTTAGTTTAGCTTTCACCCGATGTCAGTCATGGGGGGGACCGTAAGCTCACCTTCAGCCCTCCTGTTTACTGCCAGGGGATGAGACAGACCGTCAATTGTATAATGAATAGAACCACATGTTCTAGGTTTGCAGCTGTTTTCATTGAAAGAACTCTAGTAAACCTCCTGTACATTACCTGTCCAGCACCAAACAGCAAAATCATCATGGCTGGTAAACATAGTGGAGCATTCAGCAGATAAAGAGCAGCATATTTCCCTTAGGAGTAGGTGGAGACCAAAAACAGAGCTAATAAAAGATTGAATATTGGAAGTACATTTGTCAGATGGCCAGAAACACAACTGTAATCAATGCAATTACTGTGTAAACAGGCAGTTGTCAACTATTTGAGCTCAAAGGCAGCCTCAGTAGTACTTAATAATCCTTTAACTCATTTTCAACTCAGCCTCACCTTGAATACATAAGTGGTCAGAGATAGAGATAGACTGATATGACTTTTATTGAAATGTCTCCACACTGACATGTTAGCTTACCCCTTAATCAGATCATCTTCTGTTAAACTGTGTCATCATTGTATCAGTCCATCATTTCTCTCTGTTGACCCTGCTGTAGTTCAAATCTCTGTCAGCAGGCAGTGACCAAGGCATCACACACAAAGCTTCTGTGTTTGAGGAGGCACCGGCTATATTTAGCACAGACACACACACACAGCTATATCTGCCATTCAAGAACACTGAAACAAAGGCTTGTGCGCCCCAGACAGCGTGGATGGGAGGAGGATGAGGTGTTTTTTTCCAGTCTCTCCTCTGGTGTATCGTCTCACTATCGTCTTGAGCCCAGAATGATGAGTCCAGGCAAGCCGATAGCCCTGCTTTGTCTCAGTGAAATGGAAATGCGTTCACACAGTGGGTAAGCTCTGAATGTGGCCCAGTTAATATGGCTGATAGCCATGAGTTAGCAGAGCACATAAGTAGGCTTTATGGCTGATTGGTCTTTTATGGCCTATGTGGTCCTTGTCATCCTTCAAGCTAATGTCATCAGTAACTACTTCTCTGGAGATAGTTGCATTAGCCCGGGCCTGCCCACTGTGTTACTGCCTACCTTTTCCATTACTGTATGACAACCGGAAGATAAGATGGATCTTAAATGATCCCTGTGGGGCAATGGGGTCACTGCAGCACAACAGGATAAATTATAGATAGAAAAACAATGCAGTTAATCATCCTTTGTTTATATGTGTGCATGTGTGTGTGTGTTGGTATATGAGAGTGGCCGTGGTGGCGGAGGGGGGCGGTGGTGATTAAAGAGGCTGTCCTTGAACCAGAATCAATATGGTGTAATTGCATCCGTGGTGGGGTTTTCCTGTCTTGGCGGGGTGTTCCCACCCTGGCAACAGAGGAAAGCCAGATGAAGCAGGGGATCCACATGCTACCATGAACCCATGGGCAGAGTCAGCCTTTCCGACACTAGTGTGCTTACAGTCTTATTTGTTATATTCAGGGTTGGTGAGTAACTGATTACATGTTACTGGGATTACATTATCAGGTTGCAAAAAATAAAAAAACATGCGTAATTACATTGTTGTTTTATTGTCAAAAATCACTTGATTACATTTTTGAGGACGTCTTGAACATATGATATTAGAATTATGAAGCATGTTTTTTTTTTTTTTTTCATGATAACCAATGCAAAGGCTGAGTGGAGACTGAGGGTTCAAGCAGCAGCAGCAGCCCCTCCGTCACCATTTGTGGAAGTTCAGCTGAAGGCATGTTGTTTTCAGGTTGTCTGTCTGTCCCATTCTGGTGAACGTTATATCACAACGACACCTTGAAGGAATTTATTTATATCTGGCACAAACATTCACTTGGACTTTACAATAAACAGTTTAGATTATGGTGGTCAAAGGTCGAGGTCACTGTGACCTTACTTCCATCCCTTTCTTGTGAACACAATGAGTGCGTTTACATGGATAGTTTAATTCCCTTTTCATTCAGAATGAAAGTTCATTCCTATTAAAAGTGATCTTGTAAACACCTAACTTGGAATGAAAATGGCCAATGCGATTGAAAATTCAATCCGACGTAACGGGCTGGAATATTCCGTTTCTAATTCCGAATGAAAGAATTTCTCGCACTTGTATACACTCATTCCTCTTTAAGTTCATTCCGGTCGTTCTCCGCATGCTTGTTTCCTTGCCCTCTTGGCGTGATGACGTATATAGCGTGCACTCGACTCGTGGTACTAAGCGGTTTCCATTTGCCAAAGCATGGTCTTCTATTTCCCTTCTTCAGCCTTCTACCTCCCTTCTCCTCCTCAACAGACGAAGCATTAGCAGAACAAGGTTGTTGTCGTACTGCTGCTTCAAGAATAAAAGCAAAACAAGCCCGAAAAAGGCACTAAGAACGGCGTCGTCAAGCATCTTGTTATCCGGAACAAGGACTACAGTGTTTTCGTCCGGTAAATGTAAACACGTAACATCCGCCAATAAAATGATGAAGTGAGGACATTTTGTATCCAAAAAATGTAGGAACAGAAGTGGAGACATTTGGTTGAATGTTGTATTGGTGTCACCTTGAAACTGTGAAGATTTTATAGATCTTCTGTGCTGCAGCGTTGATGATGTGTGTGAAGCATCCACGCAAAAAAAACAAAATACACTTATGCTTTTTGGTAAATTCCATTGAAGTCTTTACTACATACAGTATATTATATGAGTCCGGACAGACATGGATGTAAACAGCAACTTGATTGGTTGGTGGAGGCAAACAACCGCAGGGCTGTAATTCTAGTTTTGTTGTGGAAAAGATTCATGAGAGCAGTGAGAGTGATCCAAAACATTAAAGTTGCAGGACGTTAAACCAAAACAATGTGATAGGTGCTGGGACACTTAATAGTGCTGAAAGGAGCTGCAGAGTCAGGTAACAATGACAGAACTTAACTGCCTACTGTTAGCACAGATGCTATTATTACATTGCTCAGAGTTAATATGGAAGCAGAGATTTAAGTGTAGTATATCCATACACCATACTTTGTTACTTGACTTACTGAAAAGTTAAATTAAAAAAGAATATTAAAAGTAAAACAGATGGATCAGTGGGATCTATGGTTTTCTGTAAGAGTCAAAGTGAATTATCAGGGTCCACCACAAAGAAAGCGCTACAAAGAGACGTACAGAGACCACTGGGGTTTTAGCTCAATCCATATCTGGACCTTTTTATGGGCCAACCTGTCTAACAGAGAGTCTGCTCTTTTACTAACTTGTCATTCTCGACTACTTCTACTAGGAATCATTGGTTCTGAATAATGTAGAAATATTGAATGAATGATTGAAAAGTTCTGTTTTGCTTCCTTGTAAACATGATTTTGTTCATGCACATAAACCCAGCTGCGCTTTTCATTTAAAATCACAGAATCACTTGGACATGTCTGATTCATTTGTTAAGCATGTGTTCGTGAGGTTTTTGAACACAGGTAAAAAATAGGCTATAGACTTTCCCATTGCTAGCAGACCAGAGCTGTGTACACAGCTCTGTGATAGACTGTGCCTTTCTTTGTGTGGTGGGGGGTTATTTGGTTTATCACGTTTGATGTCACAGACAGGCTGGAAAAGGTTTAGTAAACAGAAGAAAGCAGCATGGAGGCCTATGAAAACTTTACAGTGGTTACTTCTTTTGATATATCTCTCAGTTATTCAGTCTGTCTTTCAAACTTGGTGCAGACTAATTTTGACTGATGTTTGAGTGCTGCTTGGATGAAGATGGATGGTACTTTGTGGTGGTGCGTCATTGCATCTCGCCAGTTAAGGGGCTCAAACTAGGGGCTTCACTTTTATTAGCACATGTTGATTTTTTTGGCTATGCTGATGCATTTACAGTTGACCAGCACAAAAAATACAGTAACTCAACAACAGAATGAGAACATCTATCAGTATCCATGGTGACAGATGTGTCCTGCTTGTAGTGAAGTACAAATGCAGAGTGCCTTCCATATCTGTTAGTTAGGAGATCATCTGGAGATAATCTGCTCTCTGTCTGAGGAAGTAATATAGTAATTGCAGGCATTGATGGTTTCACAGTAATGAATAGTCAGTGTTTGCTTGTACATGTTTGTTATTCACTCATGTATGTGTTAAAGTGAATGAGTATGATGACATGGGGATGGAGTAGACTTGTGGGGGCATGGAAGCCCTGTGTGTTATTTCCATCATGATGCCTCTGTTAATGGCAGGTGCAGGATTAATAGGTTCTCTGCAGCAGCCTGAAGTGAAATGTTGATGTGTTGCTGTGGGGAAATTTTAATGCTACATCATACAATATTTCATAGTGAGCTTTCACCTTTTGTGGCAGCGGTTTGTGTTCGGCCCTTTCCTGCTTCAACATGACAATGCCATGCCTTTCCCAGGAACATGACTGCACTGCACAGACCCAACACCTTTGGGATGAACAGAAAGGCTGACTGTGAACCAGGCCACAGTCAGCATCGCAAGGATGTTGGACCTCACTAATGCGTTTGTGGTAGCCTGATATTGGACAGAATTGACAGCTCATTACACTCCTTTTCCATCTTCAGTCTAACGTTGTGTCCACTCTAATCGATTTCTGTGGGGGAGGGGGATTTGCTTTTCCCAAACCAATCACTAGTGACCACCGTATCTGGCTGAGTCTAGTATCGCTTTCAGCAGAGTCCTGCACAGGTCCATTTTTGAAAACCGTCAGTCACATTAAGCTGGGTTTTCCGCTGTTGAATTTCAAATCCAAAAAGTCTCTTGTCCCGTGGCATAAAATAAGTCAGGATTTCATATCTCAGTTGCTAAATACCTGACCTTGATGCCTGATCCCTGCACTGTGTTGCTCCCACTGCTGTATGTGTCTGCAGAGCGCAGCAGTACAGAACGTCTCCATGAGTTTTGGATCAACACTGCTCATTTTCATCTCAGTTGTTTCAGAGGTTATATGTCCCCGTCCTGCCCCTGTGACTCAAATGCACCCACTGACAGCCAACAGATGTTTTAGGCCTCTAATATTAATCTCATCTGGTTCTACTTTTTATGCATCAGTGCCTGTGATAGCCGTAGGCAGAGGCATTATGTTGTTGTCCGTCTGTCCAAACTGTACCATTCTTGTGAATGCAATATCTCAAGAACGCCTTGAGTGAATTTCTCCAAATTTGGCACAAACATCAACTTGAACTAAACCATGAACTGATTAGAATTTGGTGGTCAAAGGTCAAGGTCACTGTGACCTTTCATCCATCGTTTTCTTCTGAATGCAATATCTAAGAACACCATAATGGAGTTTCTTCAAATTTGGTACAAACGTCCACTTGGACTCCAGAATGAACTGATTAGAATTTGGTGGTCAAAGGTCAAAGGTGAAGGTCACTGGGACCTCACAAAACATGTTTTTGGCCATAACTCAAGAATTCATATGGTTATTATAAAATAATTCACACAGATGTCTAAAAGGATATTATGATGAAGTGATATTTTATATCTAAAAGGTTAATGGTCAACTTCCCTTCGACATCATATTTGCTTATGCTTTTCTGGCCATTTCTTCACATCATGGGCTCTAGTTTCGCAGACCGGGCGAGGCGGGGGCGCAGCGCACCTGCGCTTTGCCAACTGGGTGTGGCCAGGTGGATTTTGCAAGTTTGGCACACCGTGCGCCTGGCGCAGCTACTCCTCTTTCCCACCTCCGTCCCTCCTACCTGCGCAAGTCGGAAAGAGGGAGGAGAGAAGGCGTGGAGTGGGTTTTACACACATCACACCAATCAAATGAGCCCCTCTCCTCGCCCTTAAATGCGCCGCGCGAAGGCGTAATGAGAGTTTACTCAATTCGCCATGGCAGAAGAGAGCAGCAGCGTCAGACGGCCAAACTTCTCCCAGGAGGAAACTGATGTTTTGGTCCGGGAGGTCCAAGCTCGCAGTGTCCGAATATACGGAACTGCGAGCAGACCTCCACGGGCTGATGATGCAAAGGTAGCCTGGGAGGAGGTCACCACAATTGTAAATCAATGTTGCGTTTCTCTCGTGCGCGCGCGCTCTCTCTTTCTCTCTCGCAGTCTCACTCTGTTTCTTTTCTTTTGACTTTTCTAAGATGACAGATGCTGAATATATACTCCCTATCTGATGCTGTGGCTGTTTGTGGTTGGCTGAGAGGGATGTGAACTCATTAGTTTGCAGCTGTGTTAATCAAATCAGGTTGGGTTTCCATTACGCGTGCCAAACGTGCCAAACGGTGCCAATCCCCTTTGATCTGACATCAGATGTGACGGGACAGTCGATATAGAGATACATTTATGTGCTGATTGCAGATAGTTGCATTGAATAGTGGTTTTTTGGGTATTTATTGCATCGTTAATGTGCCTGATATTCTGGAAACCTGCCTGTGAGGTTTTGGTGACGTGTGCGCACTGTCCGCCGGTCAGCCAAACTTCGGCTTACACCGGCTGCGCTCCGCCTGCGCTAACAGTAGACCTGGTTTCAGCTGGCGAGCTTTTAGCACACCTTCGGCGAAGCCTTTTGGCACAAAACTGTCACTGCGCCAAGCTGGATCTGTCGACACCTCCCCCTGCTGCGCCGCCACACCCATCTCAGCGCACCTCAGTTTGCCAAACTACCAAACTGAGTGCGCCTCGGGTTGCGCTGCTCGAAACTAGCTCTGCGCGGGGTTCGCCACCCTGCGCTGTGCCGGGAAACTAGAGCCCCATATCTCAGGAGCAGAAGGGGTGACATTTGGTCAAAATTGGTGACACTAATCTTGGGTGCCCACCATGAAACTGTGCTGATTATATAGATTGTCTGTGCTGCTGGGCTGAAGATGTGTGTGAAAGATTAATGTTTTCACAGACATGGATGTAAACCATAACTGCAATTTAACTTAACTTAATTCACTGAGGCATACAGCTGTGACGCGTTAATTCATGTTTATCCACATGTGAGGTTTTGTGTGGATTCAGTATTTAACATGCAGGTCATGCATCTGTCCATCCATCCATTCATCCAGCTATCTCTCCATCGATCACTCTATCCATTTTTAAATTGCTTATCCTCTCAGGGTTATGGTGGCAATAAAGTAACAGAGCAGCCAATTAGGATTGAGGTTCAATAGCATTTAACTGAATCCAGTTCCATATCCACTTATTCAATCCTTTCGAATGTTTTAAACTGTTGGGGGGGTGCGTCTTTTGTCATGTGTTGCATTTGACAGTCGTTTTGGTGAAATATAGCCACACTTTGGAACAATTAGGTTAAGGCGATCCACCATGTTCAGTCAGTCCTTTTAGCAGCTGTGACGTTGAGTTAGAATGCATTTTTTTAACATGACCGTAGTTGTGCACTCTTTGCAGATGCTTGTGTCAGAAACAGGCAAATGACTATCTAAGAGAGAACATGAATGTAAGATTTGATGAGGGCTTTGTTGGCTTTGTTGGTATGAATGTGGGTATTTTTACCAACCTGGAACCAGATCCAAAATAAAACCGGCGACTGGAATCAATCAATCAACCAATCAATGGTCTTCTTATATTGTTGACTGCTGCTGTATAACTGTCCATGTTTTTGGATGGTTGTGGTAATCCATGGTTTCTGGTTGTGGAATGATTTAACTGTCCATACAACTGGACCCCAACAAGACGGTTACATGGTTGCTCCTCCCAGATATGGACAGTGCCGCTCTGCAGCCACCTTTGAACAGCATGTAGCAGTGATCCACAACAGGAACTGGACAGCACCTCACATTCCACCATCACACCAGTCCTTATTTACCGTGAAGCATGTACCACTTCTCCTTCTCTTGCCAGAGTCCTGTGCTTTGTCTGATCGGCATGAAGAGAAAGAGTCACCTGGTTGCATGGTGCTGCGCAGGATTTAGACAAGTTTCAGTGAATGAAAGGACATTACAGTTCCTGATATCCTGTTGGAAACTGAGGTCATCCAGTTTATTTTCCAACGCCTGTATGGCTAGCCGGATGCAGTTCAGCTGGTGCCCTTCTTTTCCTTGATGTTACTGTTTACATTTAAACCTCAACCTAACTAGCTAGAAAAAGTCAGCAGGAGGAGAGTTTACAGACTGGTGAGCTCATTTCATCATCCTGATGAGTGACTTGCAGCCACACACCACCACCATCCAAAGCCAGCCACAAAAAGCACTACCAACGCTTGGCAATACAACCTTTTCCTCCCCTGGGACTTTCCAGCTCTTCCTGGGGGATCCCCAGCTACTTCTTGGTCAGCTAGTATGTGACCCACAAAGCTCAAAGAACTGCTGCTGTTGCATAGGATTAGTTAGGTGTTACACTAATGACACACTTTCAAAATTTCACTGAAGACCACAATGGAAAAGTCAAGGGATCACCAACATCATTAGGAATCATCCTCTAACCATGTACAAAATTTTGTGCAAATCCATGTTGTAGATGTTGAGATATGCAGTGATTTAAGATCTGTGCTTAATTATGTGCACACAGTGGTTAATTAATGCAGTGAATAAGGAGAGATGCCCTCAGTGAGCATGCAAGCTGGCAACTGCCACCAAGCACGGGTGTGTTATATAACGCCAGAGAAAAGCAACAATGTAGCTAACAGGGGGTGTCATATTCCAAACACAATACTGAGCTCAGAGGCTGGTAATGAAGACGGGGCTCACGACACAAGACCAGAGCAAGCTTTTACTGTGATTCACCAAAGAAAAAAAAAACACCCTAATGAGAAATCAGCCTTACCAGAAGCAGCAGGGTAGGAAGAGTGTTTCTAGTTTGGTGAGGCAGAGGTGTAGTATAGCACTTTACCTGTGAGCATAACCATAAAGGACTTTCTAGGAAACCTAACACACACACACACACACACACACACACACACACACACACACACACACACACACACACACACACACACACAAAACTAACATGCCACTATGGTATTCTGTCCAGTGGTGGAAGAAGTATTCAGATGCTCTACATGAGTTACAATACCACAGAATAAAAATACTCCATTACAAGTTGAAGTCCTGCATTCAGAATCTCACCGTAAAAATACAGAAGTATTATCAGAAAAATGTAATCTTGATCAAAAATTATGTAAAATTACCCATGTTAGTGTTATTGGCTTATTATAACTGATTCATCAACATGTTTTGCAGCATTTCAATAGTGCAACTGGTCTAGGTGGAGCTAATTTTACCTGTTTGCTAGGGCTGTACCCAACTGAGAGTTATGTCAGCTGAATCTGATTTGGCTGTTCAATACAAATGTCTTTGCTCCATTTTTTCTCATATAGTTTTAGAGCTTGAATGTGGTTTGGTGGGCTGTTCAGAGTGACAGCGCTGCTCACAAAATACAGTAGACAAGCCAAGTTAGCCCTCTGAGCTAATGTGTACTTACCAAGCTAATGATGGGAAGGAAATGCGCAACATTTTTTTGCTGAAACTAGATATCAAACAAAAGCCCAAGACTTTATTAAATTGCTGTGAGTGGCTTCTCAGCAGAAGGCAGAAGATACAGTGGATATAAAAAGTCTACACACCCCTGTTAAAATTCCAGGTTTTCGTGATGTAAAAAAAATGAGACCAAGATAAATCATTTCAAAACTTTTTTCACCTTTAATGTACAATTTGGTTGGTAAACAAACAAATCTTTTAGGTGGAAAAATTCTAAGAAAAAATATAAACTTATAATAACCTGCATGCATTGTGTGCACACCCTTAATCTAACACATGGTTGAAGCACCTTCTGTTTGTATTACAGCAGTCTTTATGGGAAGGAGTCTATAAGCATGCCACACCTTTGCTTTGCAATAAATGCGCACCCTTCCTGACAAAAGCAGTCCAGCTCTGTCAGATTGTGAGGCTATCTCCTGTGCACACCCTTCTTCAGGCCACTCTACAGATTTTCATTTTGATTTTGGTCTGGGCTATTCCAGAACTTTATTTTTCTGCTGGTGAAGCCATTCTTTCGTTGATTTGGATGTATGTTTTGGGTCATTGTCACACTGAAAGGTAAAAGTCCTCTTTACCTTTAGATTTCTAGCAGACACCTGAAGGTTTTGGGCCAAATTTGACTGGTATCTGGAATGTTCATAGTCCCCTCCACCTTGACGAAAGCCCCAGTTCTAGCTGAAGAAAAACAACCCAAAGCATGATGCTGCCACCATCATGCCTCACCGTGGGTATGGTGTTTTTTTGGTGATGCACAGTGTTGTCTATGAAGTAATTAGTCGCTGTCAAATAAGTAAACCACATGAGAATACTCAAATATAGTACATGGAATATAAAATTGCACTCAATGATAGTAGCTGAGTATATGTAGATAGGTTTCACTTCTGCCTCTGGCTATGCATTATGTCAACTAGTGACGAAAGTGATGGCAGCTGTTGTGTGGGTGTTTGAAACAAAATGTATTTTCCTTTTGTATTGCCCTGGCCAAAAGTGGTCTTTAAAGTGTGATATGTTAGTTAGTGCCACCACACCGGGTTTCAGAAACTCATCATTCGGTGCTATTGTCCCCAGTATATCAGTCTCCTTGTTCTGAAGAATGTTAGTGACCTTTTTATCATTCTATCACGTGTCTTTGACTTTGATGACTCTCCGTAGTGGAGTGCTTGGAACATAAGCCTTGTTGAACACATCCTTCCCAGACACTCTCATCAAGTATTGATGCATTGTAGCGTGATAGGTCCTAAATGACGTTATTTGTATTTGTTAGTTTATGTGCCTGTTTCAAATGACAATTGCTGTCATTGAGGACATGCTGGATATACATAGGACTCATGTTCATGACAGCCTTGTTACCAAACTCCTCATTTTTTTTAATTTTCCCTGTGTCTTTCTCCTGTGTATTTCCTGGCCCATTTTACACACTCATTTTCTTTGACACATTCTTCTGTTACTTCTTCTATTGGAACACTTCCATTTTATTTCTCACTTGAAATGGAAAATTG
This sequence comes from Epinephelus moara, assembly GCF_006386435.1. Classification (NCBI taxonomy): domain Eukaryota; kingdom Metazoa; phylum Chordata; class Actinopteri; order Perciformes; family Serranidae; genus Epinephelus; species Epinephelus moara. The sequence goes on from NC_065511.1 coordinate 8,292,542, forward strand.
GAACATTGCTGAATTTTAAGGCCTCACTAACTTTTTCTCAAAAGCTTGGAAAAAGAGGCCAGATGGAATATTTATTATTTTTTTTAAACCAGGTTGTCTTGTAAGTTACAATGTAGGCAAAATTAATAATTTATGAATTGGCTGTTTATAGATCAGATTATTAAACTACGCGTATTGCTATTTATGCGTTTTATTGCAATGCGTTTGGAGGCAGGGGCTGTGAGAAGTGGATGGCATGTTGGTGAGCATCTTTTGTTCTAGTCTTTTATTTCAATTGTTTTAAGTTAGTATTTTCAGTAAGTCTCTATTCCGTTAATGTTAAAATGTTATATTGTTTGGGTGACCGGGCATATGGCCTTAAAACATGGCTGATGACACCATACGCAAACCCTAAAACCCCTCAAGAGGTGCGCTATAATAACATACATGCCCACACATGCACCGTGGAGCGCACTTTTGGCGTGCTTAAGGGCCGTTGGATGTGTTTGGATCAGATACGGCCGGTGGCAAACTACTTTATACCCCTGAGAAGGTGTGCAAGATCATCCTGGCATGCTGTGTCCTCCACAATCTTACAATGACCCATGGCATTCCTGTAAGACCCGGCGCCATCGCTTCTAACAAACTGTGAAATTTACTACTTCTCTCCTCGCGTAACCGCTTCCTTCATTCATAAATCAACTCTAGGCAAGTGGTTTCCTTATATGGAGAAATGGGGGCGTGGTAGTATGCTGATTGCAGATCGCGGACACGCGCCTGTCAATTTAGAATGGTTCTGATTTACTAACATTCGCACGGTAGTGAGAACAAAATTGGCCGGTACACACGTGTCATGAATCCGACAGTGATTTTGCTTAAGTACTTATTTTTTGCAGAGAGTAAGAACATTTCTGCACAGATATTAGTGAATGAGGCCCATTATTTTATCATTTAAAGCTTCTGTAGGCTGTGCAACATTCAGAACATCGATATAGCAGCATACCACTGTTTATTATGTAAAGAATAAGTGGAGTAATGACGTCCTGAGCAGAGAATGAAGTCCCACTAACGTGTGTGTGTGTGTGTGTGTGTGTGCTGTAATCTGAGCTTCTCTGTGGTGTGTTGTGGTAATGCTGTGTGTAGCCACTACCTAGCTCATTGTTGCTGCTTTGCACTGTGCTAATACATTGGTCACCATTGATATCGGGAAAGCATCATCGCGGAAGCGTACCACTCATCCTCCGAGGATAGGAATGACCCTCCCCACTCTCCCTATGATTGGCTAGTACTTGTTAGGTTTAGGCAAGAGGAGTGGGATTGGTTAGGGTTAGGGTAAGAATGTCAGGGTAAGCCAATCAGAGGCAGAGTAAGGCAGGTCATTCCCTCACTATCGTAGGATCTGCAGAGATCAACGACACTAGCTCTGTTAGCACTGTTAGCACTGTTGCCCTTGTTTAGCCCCGTTTATTGATTTAGCATTGTAAGCCTCAAGCTGCTGGCTCAGCCACCTCCATGTTGAGAAGCGTGTCCGAACAACTCATGCCCTCTGAATGTTGTGTAGACCTCCCCTAAGATAATAGCATTAAAGGCTCTGTATCAGGATTTGGACCTGTGAAGAAGTTCGTCCAGTCATTCTGTGAAGCTAATGTTAACATTAGCGTAAGCTAAAGTGTTGTGCTGACAATTTTAAAGTTCGTCATTATTAGCTACCACAGGTAGGCAGCTATGCAACTTTTAAACATACGTTTACTAATAAAATTAATGTCACTTTTTATTTTGATTATTATATTTGAATATAACTGAAAAATATACGGTATTCCACTAATCAAATATTTAAAAGTATACTTAATTAGTAAAGGAAAACTAGCCAAATTAAGGTAGAAGTTGGTTTTCTGGCTGACAGAGAGAAAATTAATACATAAAAATGGATAGAAATTATTGATTTTATTTGTTCATGTATATAAACAATATAAATTAGCAATTATGCTTAGTACAAACCATGTAAACCATACATTTTAATGCCATTCAGAGCACAGATTCAAGCCGCTAGTTTAATTCATAGAAAATAATCAATCAAAATATTGTTCAGAGAGATCACCATTAATTATTTTCCTCAAAGCCCTATGGTATGTTGCATTACAGATCTAGTCTTATCAGCTCATGCGGGATGGGCATATTTATATGCATGATGCAAAAGAAAAATGTAATCATCATCAATATAATTGTAATCAGCCACACTGTCAGCCATTGTTGCTTGTTGAGGAAGTTTCCATATTAGCATCACAGAGAAGAGAGCCTGTGTAGTGGGAAATGCTGTGGTGTGTCCAATGAAACCTGGCCCACGTTAAAGAACAAGCCATAGGGCTGCAAGATGACTCCTCCTTGTGTATTAGAGTAATTAGAAGTTCTTCCTGCAGGGGAGCCCAGGCCTAAATATTTAATCTGAAGGGAGCCGTGGCAAAACATGTCATGCCGCCTGCGTCTTTTGTGTCCAATACACACAGTCCATGGTGGAGGAGCAGCTGGTAAGGTGTTTTGTGTCGGGGAAATGGACGAGGAGCGTGGAGGGCTCGTTGTGTGCCCAGTGGGCTTGTAGGAGACAATCTGTAGCATGTCTGCACAATTGTATGGATGTGTAGATGTGTGTCAGAGATAAGGTGGAATTGTGTGAATGTGCAGTACGGGAGCAGCATCAGCAGCCGGCAGTGAGTGTGTTTGTGTGTGTGTGTGTGTGTGTGTGTGTGTGTGTGTGCGCAGCAGAGCCGACAGAGGCTGGAACTGTTTTGATCAGAGAAAAGAGAGATGGAGATGAAAAGGCTCTCATCCTAGCAGAGAGGTAGCAGCAAGGCTCCACGGGGAGGGAAGAGACCCAGGCTGACAGAGAGATTAAAAACAGGCAGGATCTGGAAGACGGGGGCAGTCAGTTTTTGGCTGAACACTGATAATCGCAGATGGATTTTTTTTCTTTAATGCTCTTTTACGCTTTTATGTTCTCACTCCTTTCTTTTCCTCTTCCTTTTTTTGACAGATATGTGTCACAAAGATGTCCACACGCAGCTGCCAGGGAACAGACTCAGTCATCAAGCCCCTGGACACCATCCCTGAGGACAAGAAGGTGAGAGTGCAGCGCACGCAGAGCGGCTTCGACCCGTTTGAGAAGCCCACCAGCCAGGTGAAGAGGGTCCACTCTGAGAACAATGCCTGCATCAACGCCAAGGGGTCGTCCGCCGGCAAGGAGTCGCCCAAACTGCGCCGACACTCCAGCCCTAGTTCTGTAAGTACATCTTACACACACTGGAGGAGCATCATTGATTACATAGTTAATGTAGAATTTATCGATGAACCAGTTAGCCTTTAACAACCCCTTTCCCATCCTTGTGTCTATGTTTGTGACCCACTTTGCATTTTTGTAACTGTGCAGTTGATAATCACCATCCCTCACCTGATGCTGAGGTCATGTGTCACACTAGCAAGAAAATATCCTGGTTACAAATTATCATAAATAGGTATGTCAAGTCAGTATTATTCATACAGCCCAATATCACAAATCAAACATCTGCTTCAAGAGGTTTTACATTCGTCACAGGATACGACTCCCTTTGTCTATACAAGGGCCTCCATCTATCCATGCACACAGGAGAAGTCCCGCTGTTAAATATATGTATCTTTAACAGGGAAAAAAATGGAAGAAACCTCAGAAAGAGCAATTGAGAAAGGTTCCTTTTTCAGGAGGGAGAGAAAAGCAATAGACGTCATGGGTACGGAACAGAACAACATAGTAAATTCACAAAATGGAGACTCAAGGCCTTTGCACAATGAGTCCGTTTTTTTGTCCAAAATTGCTGCACGTCTAAAAATAAATACGACCCCGCGTTGTATCAATCATGTTTACACACTGAGTCTGAAACTTTCATCCATCATTAAAATTTTCGGAACAGGTTTGATTTTCTGCATTTTTTGCAACCGTCGGAAGCCTTTAGAGACGTCTGACCAAAAATCAGTGAAGAAATTGTGGCAGCGGGACAAGACAGAGGAATGGGGTGCACAGAATAATTTCATAACTCAGATAGCTCACTTTCAACAGGTCAGGTATATTACGGTGGATGATGATGAAGAGGAGGAAGATGTGGTCTGCACACAGGCAGAGAGAGGAGTAGTGTGGAAACAGAGAGGGAGGACAGCTCAGCCCCATTAAGCAGCTGTGGTGCCAAATACAAGACATGGGGAGAGTGACAGATAAAAAACTCCAGTGGAGAGAAGCAAGGGAGGAAATTTGTTGTTTCATTTTGTCTCGTCTTGTGAATTTTTGCAATGCATAGAACAATAAAATGCATCAGACTCCGTGCAAGATTTCTGTGCCGGGTGACGGATTAAAAAAAAAAAAAAAAACACGTCCAAAAAAAGTGGACTCTGTGTGCAAAGGCCTTTAAGACGAGAAAAACCTAGAGTGGAAACCACTTGTGATCACAGGTACGGATATCAACCGCTGATATGGATCAAAAAGCTTGGGACAAATGCTGTTTAATATAATTTACTCATAAAAATCAAGTAGTACGCTCTCGGTGTTCATTTTGCGTCTTTTCATACATGACAGCATAAGGGGAAAAAATTAATATAATGTTATGATCCTTTCCTTCATGGTAACCCTTCTGCTTACGGCAGGCTACTTGACACTGGGGCAGTGTACATATTGAAAGTACCTGTGGTTTAAGAGCCGTCCAGCTGCAGCTGCACTGTATTTTGACACAGTGAGTAAAACTCAGTAAATAGCAAAGCTGTCAGTTTCATCACTTAATATTCAAGTAATAAATATACACATAACAGCTATCTTCATGAGAAATCAAGACTAAGAAAAAAATGGGTTATAATAATTATTGCTTATGGTGATGAATTTGAATCGCACAGACGTGATCACTCTAAGAGTGTTCCACTGTATATGAATGAAGAATGGATCTGGGAGGACTTTTAGCAACTTCCTGTTTCTCCAAATGTACCTGGGTCACATGACCTCCTCTTCACTATGGAGACCCAGAAGAGGACAGACTACACAAACACACAAGAGCCAAGCTCAAGCACAACATTCACACAAAAAAATGCAAAGGGAGAGACAAGGACAACAAGCACATGAGGTAGAGAGACAGAGAGTAGACGCTGTATCTCCTTGAGGATGAAGTTCCAGATCCAAACGTCTGAAATGAAGCAATGAATGATAAGGTCCCGGTACGACTGACAGTTCAGCACACAGAAGTCTTAGTGAAAAGAGAGGACAAGGAGGAGGAATTAGGGGAGAGAGAGAAATGGGATATGAACAATCAAAGGGTTAAAGAGATTAGACGTTATATGTCTTATAGCTAGATGAGTCTTTTTTTTGCCTCAAGTTGGCCGTTCCTTGCATCACTTGGGGCTGGCTTCACAATTTTGATCTATGGGATGGTCTATTCCATAGACCAGGTTCAGCAATTAGACAGAGCCATCTAATCCTTAACTATTTTTAGAAGGCCTGAATCATCTGGGTGAAATGAAAGCGAGTCTATTTAACATCTGAAAGACAAAAAAACAAAATCCTCCCTTCTTTAAAAGTGAAAAGTTGACTTCATAATCACTCTTGATTCAATGTCAGTTCAAAACAGGATTGCTGCTACAGCCTTACTGGGTCTGGCGTGGCCAGTAGCTTATGGTGGTTTGTCCAAAGAGAGCAAGGTAGGCAGAAATAATTAGAGCCAGAATGAAGAAAAGAAATAGACGTTAGGGATAAGGTAAGACAAGTTATGTAAGACAGGAAGCTAAGGAGGACAAGTTGGCCAGGAATTATGAGGAATATTGCTTGTGTTAACACCAGATGAAGTTTTTGGCCTACGTGGCAACCGTTATTAACGGCAATGCTGGAACTGAAAGACAATCTGAGAAAATTGAGATAATCATAGATGCAGCAAGGAGATTTCTGGATGCTGTGGGTGTTTCAGGAGAAGATGCACCCCAGCTTTTGAGAGAAGCTTGTAGGCTCTCTAAAGTAACTGGGAAATAGATCATTTATAATACAATGGGATCTAGCTGATACAGGCTTATCATTATTAGTATTATTAGGGATTCACAATATTGGATTTTTTGCCAATATCTATTATGCTGATATGTATATTGACCAATGACCAATGCTGATATCGATTTATCCATTTTTCCCCCACCCAAGTTTAGTAATCATCAAGTCTCTTATGTTGCGGAATTAACATTATATTATGCATGCAAACTCTTACCGTGATGGCCCACCAGCAGATGGAGACATGAAACACAATGCTTTTCTATGTATGTAATATACATTCATTGTGCAAAACAAGGAAAAACTTTATTTGCCAATTGTAATAGTTAATTCTAAAGCCGATATTGGCAGATACATGCCAATATTATCAGCATGTTGGCCAATTCCAATATTTCATCAGCTGATACTGATGATGTACCAATATTATTGTGCATCCCTAAAGGTGGGGACACACCAAACTGACATCAAAGAACTAGCCGCGATAAAAGCCAACTCACGTCGCCCTGTGTCAGTTGCATTTGAACGCACTACACAGACTACATCCGATGGCCAAGTAGCTCTGCGCCTGCGTGAGAGAGAGCGGAGTGACAGAGTGGTACATCCTGTCAGCTGAGGGGTTTCCTATCTGTGCAGCCGAGCACCGCAGCACCTCCACGGACTATTACATCCAGAGGGTCCCGATGTTTCCTCCGCAGGCTCCACTTCACTCAGCTGCTTCTTCCCACTTTAACCTGAATAACAAACCAGGGCTCGGTGCCATAGGTGTAGGATTGGGTAGGGACGGTAGGGACACGTCCCTACCAATATTCAGCCCCTTCCGTATTGTCCCTACCAATATAAACACTGGCTGTCGGCGTCCGCTCAATATGGTACACAAAGGGTTAACAATCGTTGGTGTCTACCATACGTCCCGCCTCTAACCTCGTATTGCTCATCGATTGGCTCTACCGTTATTTTGGTAACGTGTGATTGGTCTTCCCCAGCGCCGCTCTCTCCACTGACTTTGTGGGTGTGCGTCACCATACAGCTCACGACACATACACGCGCGTCACCGTTAGTGCACCACACCGGAGCGCCGAGTGTGAACGGTGAGTCGGTTGGTTCAGTAAATACGCTAAACAAACACCTGTTGATGTTAGGCTAACTGAATGGCGTTCCTTGGTAACTCTTTGCTAGATAATGAGATGCTAACGAGCTAATACTAGCTGAGCTAAGTTTGGCAACTATTAGATCAATATTATATGCCAGAGAACATGAAATTCCACTTCACATGCTCCATCAGCAATCATAGATGTCATGTAGTGATGACACAGTTCAAATTAATGTTTGTAGTAAGATGACATGATAGAAACAGTCTGAATAAATAAAGTGTAAACACTATAAATAATAGCTCCTTCAGTGACAGTCTTCAGCATCCATGGTGTGTGAAGGAGAGACTTAGGAGAATAGAGATCCACTGCTCCCAGTAAAAACACCAACACTGAGTCATATTTATGTAATAGATATTGGGTGTAAGTGCAACATTTTGCACACAGTTGTATTATAATGATTTTGGAGCATTTACATTTTTGTTGATTTATTTTATTTATGTTTAACATGATGAAGCTGACTAACTTGTGTTGACATTATGGCTGTTCTTTAGCCTATATACATTCAGATGTTGTTTAATGAATTACACAATTGTAAAACATACAGTATGTTTTCCTCAGGCTACAACAATCAAAATCTATGACTGTTGCATCTCAAATTGTCCCACTGTTCACATGTCTTGCATCAATATATTTTTTGTCAGATGACAAGTAGTAGAGAGACTGGAGGAGATGGAGGAGATGGAGGAGGAGAGGCAGGAAGAGAGACAGAAGGAAATGGAAGAGAGACAGGAGGAGATAGAGGAGAGACAGGAGCCTCACAGGTGAGATTGAATCGTGAAGGATATATGTTGATAGTGAGATTCAGCATTGTGACTAGGGGTAAGTAAAAAATATTGATTCATGCATAATATATGTTTTTACCCGATATCAATTCGGATCACTATTACCAACCCAACTGCAGACCGCAGGCTGGTACTGAAGTTAAGCCCCTTTGGAGTATACTGTTATTGTTATTGTGGTGAAGTGATCAGTGTATATTCATGTAACTGATAACATTAGAGAATACATTAACCAAGACATTCTTGTATTTAGTGTAGATATCTAAATATGCATTATAAAGCAGTGATCAGTTTCACATGACGTGAAATTGCATTAAAAAATCATCAACGTACAGGTCGCCGCCATGGAGCACTTTTATGTCCCTACCAATGTGAAAATCAAACCTATGCCCTTGCTTGGTGCTTTGGTTGGATCCAAACGGAGAGCCAGGGCTAGCTCAGAGACCAGCGGAGGCTAGCTGGTTGTGCTTCCCTCCGGTCATGCTGCGGCTAACGCTCCCAGCTAGCTCCAGCTCTCCGTTTGAATCCAAGCAGAGAGCCGAGCGAAGTGGAGCCTGAGGAGGAAGCACCTGTTAGCCCTGGTTTTACTACAGGCAGATTCACTCGCTACAGGGGCGAGGAAATAAAACCTGAACAGCCAATCAGAGTGATCTCTCTCACCGACAAGCTCTGCCGCCAATTCAACATGCTCAATCGGCCGAAAAGCCACCTACGCCAAAGTGCCGATGGTGCGGGAGACACCGCAAAAACTAGGGTGACAGACGCTCACCGACGGCCCGACTTTGGTCGACGGCCAACCATCAGCTTGGTGTGTCAGGGCCTTAAGTATTATTTTATATTTAGCAAACTGTACACACTGCTGTGTAGGCCTACTAAACAATACTGTGTAACAGGAAGTAGACATGCTAGCTGTTTCCTGTCTTTGGTCCTTCTTTTACTTGCTCTCAGTCAGGTTGCATAATTATTAGGGATGCACCGAATATTCGGTAACCGAATATATTCGGCCGAATATTGCAAAAAAACACACATTCGGTATTCGGTGGAATAAGTTAAAAGTAAGGCCGAATAATAGCGGCGTGTTTTGATAACGCAATCAAACAGCGTGCCGTGACGCGCGGAGTAAATTGTCAGCAGTGTGGCGATCCGTCCCTCGCTGCACTCGCATTTGCGACTAGAAATAGTTTTGAGCGAGCAAAATAGGCTTAAATCATTCAGCATGCTGTGCGAGCAGCCTACAGATTTCAACCAGCAGCAGAAACGAAAGGCGAATCCCACCGATTGCAGGTTGAACGGGGGTCACAGACACAGACAGTAATGTATTCCTGTCAAATACGGCGGCCATCGGCTTATTCCTGTCAAATACGGCGGCCATCGGCTTACCGGCGACGGATAAGTCGGCTCCAATAATATCCTTTTCTTGGCGTGTGGACTGCCCAGAAGTACCTGAACAGCCGAGCCAGNACCGTGGTTCCCAATTTTGGTACCGTGACAACACTAATCTGGAGGGGGTTCATCTGCAAAACTAATGAAAAACTAAACAACGATATTCGGTATTCGGTACTCGGTATTCAGCCAAGCGTTTAATAATATTCGGTTTCGGCTTCGGCCACAAATTTTCATTTTGGTGCATCCCTAATAATTATAACTCCTAGCTTAGCATAGAGACTGGAAACAGAGGGAAACAGCGAGCCTGGCCCTGTCCAAAGCAGTAATATAAACCCTAACCCTAACCCTGTTATAAGTATAGGTCTCTGTACAGGCACCATAATACCAAACCTGGCAACCTCACTTTGACGACACGACTCCTGGAAGCTGCACAGAGTCACAGTGTGTAGCTGTTCAGCAAGAAATAGTCACAATATGTAACTTGCCTAAAAAAAAAAGAGAAAATAACAAAGCAGTGGTGCTGATGATACAGTGTTCGGTGGGCAGTCACCTCTGTTTGACTTGATAAACAGTGGGTGAGAAGGCAGTCAACAGTTGTAGCAGTGTTACCATGGAAACACAGCTTGAGGATTGGAGAGAGGATGGGGGTAGAAGTGGTAATTTTTTAACCAGTCTTTATTTTTGTGGAGCTTTATAATTAGACTAGCTTGATATTGAAAGGCTGACGTAGCTCAGTAGAACATTCAGGCAGGTGTTTGTACACCTAGCCAAAGGTGCAGGAGAGCTTCTCTCAGTAAAGTACAATGTGGTGCTAGAGGCCCACAGGATTCACCAGCACTTTCTCACTCTGACCTCATCACATATCCATGTTTGATCATAGACTTTCCACGTCAAGATATGACGTCCAAGGTACCCTGGGTGCGTTGGTTGTTGACGTTCTGGGACACTGTGTCAACTTCAGCCTGTTACATACATTGTCTGTTTTCAAAATACACTTCTCTTTATACAGGAAATGTACAGTTCGCATACAGTCTTTTTCAAAATAAAGGCTCTATGTCACCGGAAATCGACATTTTGGCCTTCAACAACAAATGCACATGGTTACGTTTAGCGAACACACGTGCATGGTTGGGTTTAGGCGACAAACCTATGTGGTTGGGTTTTGGAAAAATGAACAGGGTTTGGTTTTACACGTACATACGAAGCAAACACCAGCCTCCAGCGTGAAAGTCGGTGGTTGTTGGACCCATTGCCCACCCTCACACCCGCTCTACTCATACTTTTCACACCCTTAACTTAAGTTGTTGTCCTGCCGCATTTCACCGTGACACCCATTCCACATTGTTTTCCACTGATTAGGTTTGACTGGAGTTCTTTAAATTACATCATCATGTTGCACCCTCTTCTTCTACAACAGTTTAATGGCGGCCGAGTGGAGGATTATTGCCACCAGCTGTTTATCTCGATGAACCAACTTCCAATATTCACATAACTGCAGTGGATGGAAACCCATGTAACAGCATTTTCTTTTGCACACTTCATGAAGATTTACTTATTATCAGTAAAAGGAAGATTGATTCCAAAATATGTTTCAACATCAGACCCCAAAAATCAACAGTATCATGCACTTTGCTTGGCTTTGACATGGCCACGGCTTTTCACCTGCTGTCAAAGCACCAGTTACCTCTGTGTCTCTCAGGTGTATTGTTTTGGCAGCCAAGCTCTTTTTCTTTTCTGCATCTGAAACTAATTTTACAGCCTGTATTCTTTCACACACTTAATTGAAGGCTGTGTACAAACAACATCATTTTCTTAATCATGCAAATGAGATTTTCAGGTTTTATACATATGTGGTTCCTTTTTTAATTTGGCTCCAAATGTGAAAAGCCTGATGAATGTGCACACAAATAAGATTTAATAAGTGTGATATGAGGCTTGACTGATTGCCTGCCAGCATCACTGTGAGACACTAATGAATTGTTTCAGCTGTGATTATGAAAATGTGCGAATTATCCTTTTCATGGTCTGTTTTGTTTAAGTAGCCCGACCCGCCCGACTCAAGTATTTCACACGAAATCTCTGGATTGTAAAATGGGATATTTGATCAGACATGGCCTGTACCTGCAGATAATAGGTTTTAATCAGCAAAGGCACTTTATGTTAATGCTGCACTCAAATCATTTGGCCAAATTAGAAGCTTCCTAGCAGGAATTCTCCTTCTCCCATTGACTGTGACCAATTTAAGGTTAATAAGCATGGTTTTAACTGACATTCCTGGCTTAACTGACAGTTTGTGGGAGCATAGCGTGTGTTTAGGCAGAACACTGAGGGACAAATTCAAAAAAGGACCGTGCAGGTTTTTCAGCGGCCAAACCTGCTCAAACAAGACAAAAAGAAAACGTGAAAATGGAATTCTCAAAGCACCCGCAGAGGGTGAAATGCACCCCTAACTGCACTACCAAGTAACTAGCGTCCCGCTGCTCCTCTGCTATTTGCACCTATTTAAATGAGGCAATATGCATACATTTAGCACTAAATTGTCATGTTTTTATGCAAATGAGCCTCATTGCAAAAAAAACCCCAGAAAGTCCAAATCACAAATATCAGCGCTAATAGCCACACGCAGCTGCAGTGAAATTATTAGCATCTTTAGAGCATTGGTGGTAACTGAGGCACATTTATAATGGGTTTCTGAGACTTTTTTCTTTTGTCCTCTGCTTCTAATCATAGCATCTACTTTCACAATAAAATCTGCCCAGCTTAATTTAATATGTATAATATTCAATATGTCATTCAGTACCATTTTACAAAAATGGTTTCTAACATCCCACCATGTTAGAAACTACACATTGTGTAGTTTTGCTGCAAGCTGTACTTGTTCTAGTATGACCAGTTCAGTAGCTTATGGTAGCTAATGTTAGTTTTACGTAGATGATGTTGTATGAAGGAGTTCACTGTGTGAGTTCCCTGACTTTTAGGGGTGGGAATCACCAGAGAACCCATGATATGATATTATCACAATACTTAGGTCACAATAATTTTTATACGAATAAAATTACAATATGCTGAGTATTGCAATAAAATATATTGTGATATATTGCGATTTATTACCTTTTTTCCAGCTGCAGATTATTTCTCCAAAGGAAAACTTTGTCAACATCAGTTTTGCCTCGTAAAATAAAGTTTGAAGCAGCAAAATGTGACACAAAGCAGACAGACTGACCAACACCGTCATAAAACCTGTCAGAAATGCTGCATACACCTGACAAACTGAACTGTTGGCAGATTTAATGCCCTCTGCAAGGCCAGATTCAGCGCGTGAGCAAAACACTTCACATGTAGGTATCCTGCTAACTGAATGGCAACATCCATGTTAGAAGCGTTGTCTGTTACAACCACACTCCGCCAATCCTGTGCTGCATTTTGCAGGAGGTCTGCAGTGTTTGCTCTGGTGTGACTTTCGTGTACTGCTCTAGTTTGGAGAACGTGAGACAGCAGTCCCCAGTTCTCTGTGACATAATGTGCCGTTATAGTCACATATGAATCCACTGACCTTGAGGTCCAGGCATCACAAGTTAATGCCATCCTGTTGTACTCAAAGTAGGTGATGGTGATTGATCCCCGAAGGGAAATTATTTATGTTACAGGTGCTCCTTGCAAGAGAGGAAAGATACGTGAAAATATAAGAAATTTAAACAGTAGTATTAACAAATATATAGTTAAATAAACAGGAATTGTAGTTCAGATTACATGAATATGAGCTGACTTTTTCATCAGGAGCTGGAGGGGTTGGTGGATGGTGTGATACCTAGGTGAGAGGGTTGCCGAGTCAAGCTGTAGACCACTTTGAGTGCAACAGAGAACAAAACTTGTTTTTAGCGAGAAATTGGCGCCATTTCTACTGTAGCCGCGAACGTGCAATCAGAACCAGGTATTTTAGGCCAAAACATGATATTTGCCAAACGATAACCAAGTGTTGTTTGTGCCTGAACATAACCATACTTATACCACTACTTTGTGGAAACGTAAAGTTGAACATATCCGCCACATAATAACGCACAAATGTTACATATGGTTTGCAGAAATGTACAATGCCAGCATTTATTCTGATGGTTGGGTAGCTTTTAGTTCTGGTACCATTCATGTTCACAGATAGCTAACCCAATGATTGGACAGTTTTGGCAGTTATCTTGCATCATCAACAGCACTACATGAGGGAAAATCTAATTCTGGTAAATGACAAGTCATGCAGCACTTTAATCAACCCGGTCTCATTCCGAAGTCATTGAATACTGGCGCTTGGGCAGTGACCTCAGCATTAGATACTGCCAAAAAAACTGTCTTTTCACATTGATATGTTACGTGGCTGGGTGCTGTCAGTCTGTACCAGCGCCTGACAGTGTCACAGGGAAACCAGCCGGACAACAACGAAAGTTAAGGGGGCAAAAAAAATCTCTGAGTAGGGTGGGTGGGAGGGATGATGGATGGGTCCAACAACCAAGACAGGCCAGTGTTCACGTCCTGTATGAATATAAATCCAAGCCCTGTTCTTTTTCTCTAGACCTAACCATTTGTGTGTGTTGGCTAAATGTAACCATGAGTCATGCGCATACTGTATTCTTATGTTCTTGCAACTTGTGTTCTCTTATGTTGTCTTCTAATGTAAAGCACCTTGAATTTACGTGTAATTATATTATTATTATTATTATTATTATTATGTGCTATATAAATAAAATTGCCACTGCTATGTTCTCTTATGTCACAAAGAGCTCATGAAGGAATAAGTGATCATGAGCATTATTAGTATCATTAGACCACGAATCAGCTGCATGTTATGAAAAATGACTAACAGGCAGAGACAGATGGAAAAAAGAGGCGTCTTGTGCACCAGTATAACCAGAAGGATTACTGTGGGATCAGTGCATCACACACTTATTAAAGGACTTAATGAACTGCACAGTACCCAGCGCACAGCAGTTTTTACTGTCTGACTGATCAGGGAAAACCCCAGCTCACATGTGCTGACGGACATATGCATTACCATGGTTACCATATGATTTACAAAGATGCATAGTCTACAGGTCGCTCAAGATCACTTTCCAAATTGTTTACAATGAGCTGATGGATTTAACAGTAGCTTAGCTTTTGAATTCATGCTAAAAACACACATCTATTTTCCGTACAACTCGTGTTAGGTCTGTGTGCTTTCAGAGCACAAACAGCACCAAAGTTGCTCCTTTTTAAGTGGTCTCAGTGCGGTTGATTGGTCGGCTTTTACACCAGCCCAAACAAACCGTACTAACCCAGCAAACACACTAGGGTTCATTTTAAGTGATCCAAACAACTGTGAAGGCAGCCTTAAATCATCATCATCGAGAATACATACAACATTATTGCAGCCACCTCTCTCCACAGCATCCATTAAGTGGAAGTTTTCGAGCTGAGCTAGTTTCCCCTTTTCATATCAGACGAGTATGAACATGTTCAGCTCTGGGCCTCACTTCCTCTGAACTGTTGTTACCTCTCTGCCTGTGAACTGTCAACAATGAAAAGTGTCTAAAAGTTACGAGCTGACGATTAAATGAAAAGCAGTCTTCAGAGTTCTCACATCAAGACTTTGTGAAATTCTCTCTCCTCCTCCTCCTCCTCACTGACATTACACCTCCCAGATGATGCGGTGGGGAGCTTCCACATTTTAATATCTCTCATAGACTTGTAATGTCTTGTGTGAAATCCTCTGAGAGTTTTCTTTTCTGGGTTACTGAATTCATGCTTTTGTATCACCTTCTTTACATTTCTTGTTTTTTTTTTCCTTAGCCTACAAGCCCGAAGTTTGGGAAGGCAGATTCCTATGAGAAGCTTGAGAAACTGGGCGAGGGTTCATATGCTACAGTTTACAAAGGAAAGAGCAAGTAAGTAGTGCGTGTATGTCGAATGACGCCTATTCCAGTCACTCTGCTTTATCATAAGAGCTGCTCATGCAGGCAGTGAATATTACATTTAATTATACAGGAGCAGTGCTGTAACTGAATGGATTCATTAAATGGAACAGCAATAACAGTTACACAGTGTAGTTGTATGTAAATAATTTTTCTCCTCTCTGTAAAACTGCAAATCCCATCATGCAGTGATTTTTTTTTATTATTTAAATCACCATAGGATGGATGTTTATATTCAACAGTCATGCTCCATTTTTTATGCTTTGCTGCTTTCCTTTCAGGTTTTGCTAATTAAATTCTAGAAAATGAAAAGTTCACACACTGTAAATGTATGAAACTCCACCGACTCTAATCTTCACAGTAATGATGTTATTTTGTGTTGCTATTCACTACAACAGCTTTGATTGGTGAGCTTCATTCACTTGTAATCCTGTGGCCTTACACCCCAGTCTCACTCCACTGCTGCTGAATTACATTTCATTGACTTAACAATCTCCGCTGTTCTCCGGCTTCGCTGATTTTAATAGATTCTTTTTTTCTTGTCACAAAAAAGAAAAAACACAGGATTACCATACTTTGTTTGTCCTCTGTGTTGTTGCCAGGGTGAATGGGAAACTGGTGGCTCTGAAGGTGATTCGTCTGCAGGAGGAGGAAGGGACGCCCTTCACAGCCATAAGAGAAGGTAAGAGGTTCGGGAGGGAATTTACTTTGCTCAGATGTTACTGGACTACAAATAAACACACTGGAGTGAAATTTTCATGACGAATTAGTTACTTGGAAAGGTGTTACAATGCCACACTCACCCACTTCTCCCACAAATAAGGTTCAAAGAAAGTTGATATATTTTTTAAGCGTTGTAAACAAAGCTAAGTTTTCCTTAAGTAGGGCCCCAAATCCCCAGCTGCTCCAGTGAAGGTGCTTAGTGATCTCCAGTGTTGTACATGTTGTACATGGAAGCCTGCTGTATTAAGACTGACAGTCTTAGCGTGGTGTACACTATAATGAGGAAACCAAAAATGACTGTTGAATATTTCTTCTAACTTCTAATTTTTTTCTGAAGTTCATGTCACCATTCAAAATGTAAAAAAAAAATCCATCTTAACTATGCATAACAAAGTTAGTAATTAACTCAATATTTGATTTTAAATGGGTTTTATATTGCATTTTTAGTGTTTGGTGTTTAATGGATGATTTTAAATCAAAATAAGTAATGAAAATCATCTGTGTGTGTGTGTGTGTGTGTATTTGTCTGCCCGTAGCTAATCTAGCAAACTACTGGATCAATCAGCCTAACATTTTATGTGAACATGTATAACTGTATGCTCAAGAACCTCTTGTGGTTGCAGTGATTCACAATTGTTGATTATTGGATAATTATTGGCTGTTTTATATTATCCTCACTCCTCTTAACTGGCCCGTAGGGGCCACAAATTGTCCGGAAATCAGCTCAGTTAAACACAACAAGCCTTACCATCTGTTGCAGGACACATTCTGTCCTTCATCGTTGCTTAAAAACTGACATTCATAAAAAAAGTTGGGTCTCACTTTTGAACCAAAGCATCTGCAGATAAATTTCATACCAAATCCATCATGATACAATAAAGGTATGCTCAATATGAGAGAAAAATCACCAATTACGTTATCTTCACTGTAAGGGAGCTGAAAGGGACAACTAAAGTGAGTTCAGCTGCGTGGCATTCTGGCTACGACCTGACTTTGTTGTTTGCTGCCCTGCGTCATAACAGACCAGGAGTATTTCAGAAGCAGAGTGTTATTCCTGCTCAGTTTTATAGACTTTAAGATTTTGTTGATTTGGTCATTTTTCCTTCAGCCATAAGTAAGTAAGCAGGCAGCTAAATGGTTTCTTTTTCTGTCTGTTTTCAGCAATACAAGTTAATTTATAGAGCACATTTCAGAGACAAAGTCAACTCAAGGCAGTTATTATGTTTATTGTTATTACTGGTTTGTTGTGCTGTAGCCTACAAACAAAGTTAATACTGTTCAAAGTCCGGTTATGACATGGATCAAATATTTGTGGCTGTGTTTTAGTTATTAATAATACATTCATCCTCATAGTTATATTGTATCTTTTGAAATGCGGTGCAGCACATATGCTGGAAATACAAAAATTGTCTGAGGAGCTGTGATCAGCTCGAGCAGCGGTGTCGCAGCTGAAATGGCTGCCTTGTGGAGATCTTAACTTTACTCAGTGCATGTTTGTTGTTGTTAAAATTGTTGATTGTTAAAATATATAAACAACAAAATAAAGTTAGAACAAGTGCATAGTGCCTGTAGTGGACCAAGCCCTTATGGAACTTAAATTTTCTGTTCATATGTTTGACATCGGGTGACTTAGCAGTTGTCCTTTTACATAACAGCAGATCAGAGTGTGTCCTGGCTTGGTTTGTCCTGTCAGTTGTGTGTGTGTAGCACTTGAAGATCCTCAGTTTACTGGCTGGACTTTAAGAAGACACACTCACCTCCACACGCATGACTGGCATTTGAATTTAGATGAGAAAAATGATTCTGTCTGTTTGATCTCTGTATGATCCAGACCTGATGAAGGGTGAGCTATCCTGGGCTACACACACACACACACACACACACACACGCACACAGAGTCCAAACTCTCCCTGTGAGCGGATCAGAAAGGCGCTTTGAAATTGAACTAATTCAGCAATTACTGAGCAGGAAGCTCCCAGCGCTGATATGTGAGCAGCATTACAGACTGCTGCTGAATAAAGTAATATATCCAGAGTAAGAGTTCAGTGTGTGTGTGTGTGTGTCCATGCTTATTAAAACTGCACACACTCATGCCCATTACTGGAGAAGGGGTGGGTGTATGTGTGCGAAGGAGGGAGTTGGATCTTCAAACTGGTGACAGGATCTTTGAGGTATCTGACTGTAGCACTAACCTCCTGCTTACTGCCTTATCTGATTTTTTAACAACCTTTAGGTATTCATACAGGATGAATGTATTCATGAGGCTCCATCACTTGCCGGCTCTCTGAGGATCTGTGCATCAAAGCTCCCTTGTGCCCTTGGAAAAGAACTTTGTTTTAGCTAAATTAATCACATTGGCAACTGTCTGAAAATCCCATTTACGCCTCATAATAAAAACTGCACTTATTATGCTGCTCTCACATTCGGTCCTAATGAAACTATTCCCTGTATTGCCTTACTGTGGCTGGTTGAGTTTTTCTGTCAGCTGTTTGTTTGCCTGCAAATTTGTCTCTGTAATTACAGGAGAAAGCTTTGCAGTTGGTTGCTTAAGTAGAATCACACCTTGTTTCCTGTCTAGATAAAGTATAGTGGCTTCACAGTCGTGAGTATTACCACCACAAGCAAAAAGTGTTGGGTTTTTTCTAACAAGTCAGTAAGATGATGGTGAAATAAAAATGTTCATTAAACCTGGGGTAGGCAGTTTTAGTTTGGCGTCATTGGGTAAACATCCTACAAAAAAACTTTGAGCATATTGTAATTCAAGTGGACTGGGAGAACACTGGACTTCTGCACCTCCTCTCGGCTCTTTTAGGCTTTAGAGAATCTGGTAGGAGAAGTTGGCCAATCACAGGTCATTTCAGAGAGAGGGCGTTCCTATTGGCTGCTCCAAAAATGCAGATGTATGTGCACATCTCTTTGATGAAAGCCTGATTCAATGGTGGAGAAACCTGCAGAGAAAATTACTATTTCAGAGTTGGCAACAACTGTCTATACTGCAAAGCAACCCAAAGAAGGAAGATAGATTTATCAAAGAGAGTCTGACAATAAAGAAATTGTATTAATATCAGCGAAGCATTTCAGAGACGAGAGAAGCCCTAGCCCTCTGCTAAACCAGGGTCAGCAACCTTTGCTATCAAAAGAGCCATTTTTTTCTACTCTGCAGTGGGCTATTTATCATTATGTGGTACTTAAACTTTGCAGCGTTAGTAGTGAAAGCAAACAATTCTGTCCACTCACTATGAAATTCACTATTTTCCTCCAAGACATTTTCTTTTTTGAATTTGGAATCAATAGCTAGCCTCACTAAGGAGACTCAGGACTAGCTATCACTATTGAGATTCTGACATTCTAACATTAGCTAGCTCGAATCGCAGTGCGTTCTCCACCTCACTCCTCGCCACTGTAGACCACCTTGCTTTGAGGAGAGCGGGCAGCATCTCCAGATACAGGAACACATTCAGCAGCTGCAGCAACCTAAATTCAGCTAGCACAAACCCCAGCTCTTGGGGACTGGACAGCCCTGACTCTCTGCTGAATTAGCAAACTTTCTGTTGCTGCCGTCACCAAGTTTAGATGCGACACTGCAAATGGTAACCAGCCTGCTGTTACATCTGGTGGTGGGGGGTTTGTGCTGGCCGAATTTGAGCTGTTACAGCTAACCAAAGGTACGTCTCTTGGGCTGCTGCCTGCTCCCCTCCAGGCAAGGGACTGTGGCGTGTCTAGCTAGCTGATTCTTGTCTAATTTGTGGTCTGATCGAAGATGATCAAGAGTTTCTAATTTTTTATTCCATTTCAAGTTATAATAGCCAATTTTTGACACCCCCCGCATTTTTTCAGCAATAGCCATTCAACTTACTTACATTCTGTAATTACCTCTTAATGTAGTTGTTTTCGTTGTGATTGGCAAAGTCCAACTTGCCTGTGCAGGACTGTAATTGCACACCCACTCCAGGGATTCTCAGAAAACAATGCTTGCGTGTACTGAACCCAAAGTGGAACAGCCTGTGCATGCATGCGTTTTGTGACAATATACAGCATTGAATATTCATGACTTCAGTTCTGCCATGATGGATGACACTGTTGACTGTCTTCTTTTGTGTTCTTTAAACAGTATGTGATGGATCCTTTTGGCTGCGTTGTAAACCGATACATAAGTTGGTTCCTTCTGTTTCATTTCAGGACTGTTTACTGCCCCCAGTGGTTGGCACATGTGTCATTTTAAACCGAACTCTAGGACCATGTATTATTAAAACACATCTTCCCTTACAACCAGTTTGCAAAAAGGACTGAAATCTCTTTCAGAAGCTTTATAATCCAGCCATGAACTGCAATGTTTTTTTTGGAGACTTCTGGTGACTTTGGAGACAGACTGTAAAATAAAACCATAATGATAAATCCAACATTGTAAACAGCCTCCAAAGGCTAACAAATTCTCATGCTTCTGCATTGGAAAGCCGCATCACCAGCAAAGCTACGTGGTTACTGATGCCACATTGTCACCACAGCAACCCATGCAGATAGGTTGGTAGTGTCAAATCCGATCTCATTATTTGCAAATAACAGTGCTGACAGTCCATCTTAAAGATCTGATTTAAGAATCTGAGATTGCAGATTGGCCTGCAATCTGAACATAGCCAATGTGTCCCAACTACCTTTGTAGGTTTATCCAATCGGATTATAATTTGTCCTCAGTGTGTTTTTAGTGCAAAAGCACCTGTACTTTCATATGGTCAAGCACTATGCGATTGCAATCCGATCACCCAAAAAGACATTTTTTGAAAGTGTAGAGGGACCCCAAGATAAGGCATTCTAAAAAAGGTACATGATTTCTAATACAACAAAAGTCCCTGTCACCCTAATGTAAATGACCATAGTGTCGTAGCATTTCAAGTCTCACGTCTATCACAGCAAGTCTTTGGATTAATTCTCAAGTTCTTTATCTCAGGTCCAAGTGGTCACAATGCCAAGCCGAGGTTTAGGTTTAATAGCAACTAACTGCAGCCCTCACTTTTCTCTTTGGTTGGTGTTGTAAAATGAACCAGGATTGCCTCTATAAGAAATTGTTAATGGTCAAGTCACAAGTCATCCTAAGCAAAACTGTGAGTCAAGATGCAACCTGTCTCTGTAAGTTGACCATTAAAATGGAACTGTATTTCTACATTTTACTTTCAGAGCTGTTATAATAACATTTTTACATGAGTGAGGCCATGCCCTCCAAATGAATAGGCCTGGCAATGAAATATTCAAGTCTTTCAACTCTCAGTCAAGGCTTTTAGAGGTGAAGAATTTTCCCACACAAAACTGACCTTCGCAAATTCTGTATACCTTGGCTGATTGTACAATTCATTATATATCTCCGTCTATTATTTGCACAGTCCTCCCAGACTGTTCTCAAGGTTTGGCTCAGATGAAGTGAATCACATGTGAAAGTCTCAACAAGTCTGTCCCAGAATGTGCTGATCACACCCAGCCTCCTCAGTAAGACTCAGTAAGCTTTGCCAGGAAATTAACGAGCAATTTGACCATCTCTCTGTAACGTATCATCTCACAGCTCTACTTATTAAGAATGTCTATTACATCATAAATGTGTTGACAAATGAGTGTGAGAACTCAGAGCAATAATCCATCCTCTGTTTTCTTCCTCTATTTTAATCTTTTCTTAATCCCCTGTATGTATGTAGTGAGGCTTATGGCAGGCCAGTGTAGCATTCTAATGATGCAGCTAATGAAGGCATAGATCATAGCAATTCTTCACTATCCTGATATGTTCTTCACTTTAACTCTCTATCTCTGTCTGTTCTGTCTCTGCAGCATCTCTTCTGAAAGGCCTGAAGCATGCAAACATTGTGCTCCTCCATGACATCATCCACACCAAGGAAACCCTGACTCTGGTCTTTGAATATGTGGTAAGTCTGCACACACTTAACTCACCCACGTGAACCCTTTATGGGCAGATGGTAGAGGTCTGAAATTAGGTTGAGGATCTGTTTTTAGTGCTTGTGTGTGTCCTTAGATTGATTGTTTTGACCTCAGTGTCTGCTTGCTGATTGAGTTTCAGTTTTTAATACTGTGCCCACAGAAACATGAGCTGTGGATATTTTGATTAGCATACTCTTGTTTGTAGGGCACCTAAAGAATGTTAAAACAGCCTGAGCTTTTTCCACCTTAGGATGGCAGCCAGCGGCACCAGAGGCTGGTCTGTCTGTGCTCAGTACAGGAAGCCAGGAAGACATTTCGCTGGAAGGTCACTGTTATAGTACCTAAATTATTCTATAAAGTATTTAAATATTCAATTGATGTACTTATGGCCTATAGAAAAGTTTCCTGCTAGAACATAATGTTGAGTGCTGTCTACAGATGGCACCAACTGAAGTATAGCAGGGATACAGACAACCATTAGCGCTGGAAGTAATCAAGCTATCTTTGAAACTTCAAGGTATTTTTGTAATTTGATCAGTGTCAAATATTTTAAGCACTATCAAATTTTGAACCCAAGGTTAGTTTAATCCAATTCACTCTGAGTATGTAATTGTGCCTTTACATGTTTTGGCCCAAACACCCAAAAACACCTTCTGGCTTTGGAGGGTCCATCACATGATGCCATGGCACCTGGAAAGGTGCTTTTTTTTCATGGGCTTACATTGCTTACATTGTGAAAGAGACATCAGTAAATCAGTGGGTATTTTTTTGAGGTACATCAACAATCATAACAAACACTTAAATAGCCAACATTTAATTTATTATATCCTAAAGCACACAACCTCACAAAAATATGTGAAATGACCAGAACCTCTCGCCATTCCATAACGTGGTGGTGGCACGTAATATGCTAAATCAAGAGGTGATGGCACAGTTGGGTTTAGGCACCAAAACATTCCTATGGTCAGCATGCCAAAGACTCGCTCCCTCAAAACTTGGAACACCTGGGGCACCATTCTGTGATCAAACTTCACATTCCCCTTTTACTGTGACCATCCCAACCTGTGTACACACCTGTGTAGTAATGATGCTGCTTAATCAGCCTCTTGATATGTCACACCTGTCAGGTGGATTATCTTGGAAAAGAAGTGCTCACTCACACGAATTTCAACAAATTATATATAGAGAGAAATATATGTATTGAATGCTTAAAAAAAGTCTGAGATCTATCTATAGTTATGTATACACACAAACATATATATGTATATGTATATGTATATGTGTATATATATATATATATATATATATACATATATATATATATGTATTAGTCCATACCCATTGGTAGCTTTGTCACCTTCTACCTATGCCAATCCTCAATGCCTATTTGCAGTTTCACATAGACTGACCACGTCAGTGAGTAGAAAAACGTGGGACAGACAGAATGACACACTGACAGTTTCCATGATTATGTACAGCATACCATACCGTGACTTAGTCATACCAAAAAAAAAAAAAAAAACATTAAGCCACAGGGGGAGCCACAGCAATCAGTCACATTTTAGCCATTTTTAAGCATTTTTCTGTTGTTATAAGTTTCATGCAGATCGGTCAAACTTCCTAGGAAGAGATCGATTTTAAGTGTTTTTCAAAAAAATTAAAAATGGCGGAAGTTATGGGTTCTTGATGCAAATTTGTTCTTCATGAGGAGAGGCATCTCTGTGCAAAGTTTCATGTCTCTACAACATACGGGGAATGAGATATGCCCATTCAAAGTTTGCAATTTCAGTCGGTTGCTATAGCGCTCCCCTTTGGCCAATTGATGTAATATTGCTTCATTCGCATCCTCCCATGACCCTCTACCACTGTGCCAAATTTCACATGGATTGACCAAGTCAGTGAGGAGAAAAACGTGGAACAGAGACACACAGACAGAGTTTTTATCATTATATAGTAAGATAAATATATATAGATGTGATACAATATACTGATGTACATACATGTATGTATATATATGTGTGTTTCCGCCTTCTCTCCCAAGAAAAGGTGGTTACAGATCTAGCTAATCTAACTTAATATAATGCCACTGACAGCCAGTCCTTATGTAAATGCATTTATGTTAAAAATAGATGTTGCCCCAATTATTACCAGGTTTCAGAACTCTCAAGTATAGATATACTTGGCCCCAAACATTTAGGATGACTCAAAGTTTTGCAGCGAGCACCACAGCTCCTGCTGACCACCACACTGCTTGTATTGTTAGCTAAGTAAATTACTAGTACTAATACTACTTAACTGCTAAGTAAACTAATTAAGTAACAGTCTTAAAATGTGGCATCTTCAGTGATCTCCACCAGTCATATGATTCTCATCACCCTTGATGTATCTGTGGAGAGTCTCTTGCCTCCCGCCTTCTGTAACTGCCAAGTCCTTTGAGAGCAGGGAGCCCAGACCAAAGCTTTAATTCACCCTTGCAGAAACATTTGGGTGACATCACAATCTCTGCATCTGTTTTTATCTGTAGTCTGTGACAGTAACAGCAGAAACTAGTCCACAGTGTCCCAGCAAGCAAAGGCAGCATGAAACTTTTTCAGATGTTTCAACCCTTTAAAGTGCTGCTGTTGTAAAAACTGCATGTGAACCTCTAGTTTTCCTCCTGAGATGAAGATCCCGTTCAAATCACCGAAAGTCAAAACAATAATATTGAATCATTGCCTGGGCCCAGGGGCACAAAAACTTCAGCAGGGCATCTTTACTGGTTAATATTAAAAACATTATACAAACAATATTGAAAGTTCTGAGCAGTCCAGATCCTCTGTTATCCCTCTGCATGTGTGCCCACTGACAACCACTGATGGTCACATTGATATTCAGGTCAATCTTTGATCATGAAATGCTGAGCGAGGCCAAATCTCTCAACCAGAACAAGCTTAGTCAGCTCTCCACCGCTTCTCCATTTAATGAGACTGAAAACTGTGTGATGCCCTCTTTTGGTAGATATAAGACATGTCAAAGGTCCAGCTTCTGAAGGAGATCTGGTTGAGTGGAGCTCAGCAGGTCATGTTTGAATAAAGAATGAGAGCAGAGGTGGGAGGTCAGTTAACTCTTCTCATAAGAGCCTCTCTGATTATTCATATCTTTGACTTAATTTATGAATTTAGCCTGGTGGCTAATGGTTCTTTATTTGACTGAAATGTTAAATTCCAAGCTGTGCAAATGTGGGACTGCTGGTTTCACGCTGATCCATCATCTCGAGTTCAGAGCCGCAGCACTGTTTTCCATACAGAGGACTTTCCAACCACAAAAATCAGTTCATTGTTCTCCTCTGAGCGCTAATGATGATTGACAGGATGAGGGTGACATACATAGGGAGAGGGGACAGGGAAAACAATGAAATGTATTACCGAGAGATGAAGGAGAAAGAGTAAGACGGACAGGAACGTCCGTGCTGGAGCATGTGTCTGAATTATTCAGCAGAGAACGCTTGGCTGGTGCGGGCAGCAGTGGGAGATTGTTGAGATTGTAAATATCAGCGTGATTGGAGAGCCGTCGCCTCCTCCATCCTCAATTTGCTAACAAAACACAGAGGTGAGGGGCAGGCCAGCGTAACCCCGCATGGATGTCTTATGAGTCAGTAGATGGAGGAGTTGCTGATAGAGAAAACATCAGCTCAGCTTTTTAACAAATCACCTCAGGTGGTAAATACCTCTATAAAACCAACCACATTTCTCACATTTCTTGATGTCAGAAAGAAAATGTACTATATAGCCAAATGTATGTAGACACCCCTGTCCAATAAGAGCAGTTGATTTGTATGCCTCTGCACCGGTGATAGCCATGGTTGGAGGTATTATTTTTTTGGGAGATACGTCTGTCCATCCATACATCCGTTCATCTGTACTTCCGTACTTTGCTCTCTCCATTCCACTCCTGTGAATGTGACATCTCAAGAATGCCTTGAGGGAATTTCTTCAAATTTGGCACAAATGTCCAACTGGACTCAACAATGAACTGATAAGATTTTGGTGGTCATAGGGAATTTCAACCTCTGTCCACCAGGACTCGAGGACGAGCTGATTCAACCCAGTCTCACTCTGAAGTCATCGAAATACGGCGCTTGGGCAGTGACTTGCAGCATCACACACGATGAAAAAGCTGTGCTTTAATGTTGGCATGATACAGGGCCCGTTGCCGTTAAAGTTTAACCCAACAAGGGGGACACACAGTGGAACAAGAATGAAAGTTAAGGTGGCGGAAGTCTGAGTGGGGTGGGAGGGGTGATGGATGGGTCCAACACTGACTTTCACCCAGGAGAGCAATGTTCGCAATGATAAAGCCAAACCCTGTTCTTTTGTCTTAAACCCAACCATGTGCGTTTGTTGTTGAAGGAAAAATAAAAGTAAATTCCCGGTATTGTACTGACATAGTGCATTTATTTTGAAAGAAACCTTATGTAAATGGTACATTTTCTGTGAAAATGGAAATGTATTTTGAAGGATGAGAATACAAGTAACAGGCTTAAGTTTCCACTGCGTCCCAGGACGTCAACAGCCAATGCACCTATGTACCTTGTAAGCCATATCTGGACGTGGAAAGTCTGTGACGTGTCGACATGTCGATATGTGACGAGGTCGGAGTGAGAACGTGTAGGCTGATAAGATTCTGGTGATCAAAGATCAAAGGTCACTGTGACCTCACAAAACACACTTTAGGTTGTGACTCAAGAATTCATACACTAATTATGACAAACTTTCTCACAAATGTTTAATTGGATAAAATACTGACGTGATGACATGTTATGTCTAAAAGGTTAAAGGACAATTTCACTGTGATGTCATAATGTTCTGCAAAACACTTTTCTGACCATTATTCAATGTCGTATCTCTGGAACAGAGGGGGAGGAATTTGGTCAGAGACTGAACTGGTCACAATAATCTTGAAACTGTGCTGTCGTGGCTACATATGACTCTGGACAGACATAGATGTAAACTGCAACTACAACTTTACTGGTTCATGGAGGCATTTAACCGTGTTGTGGTAATTGTAGTTTACATTTGGAAACATCACCTAGAGATGTGTTTAGTTATGGACTATGCTGCCTCCCAAGCTTTAAGAATTTCTCATTGTTCAAGTTCTTTATTATAATGTGTACCACAATTACAGATAGCACTTGTTGGCAATAAAAATCTCCTCATGTTACAGCTCTAACATTGTGCTCTTTTACTTTAATTTCACAGCACACCGACCTGTGTCAGTACATGGACAAACACCCTGGGGGTCTCCATCCAGACAATGTGAAGGTACAGTATGCATAAAATGCTGGTCACCAGAAATGTAGTTTAATGAGCACATCATCTTAATGCTAATAAAGTGTGGATAATAGGAACAGATTCGGTGGATGACATAATAAGTACATGTTAAGTCTTTATTAGCAACAGTGTACAGGTGCCAGGAAACAAATTAGTGAAATCCAACAAGGGGGCAGGAGTTAAATGGGGTGTTGTAGTTTATAAGCGCATTTTAACCCCCAAGCCCTGGGGGTATTCATCTTTTCATCAAACACTCTATTGTTATTACCTCTATCATTGTCCTTGCACTCATTGCAGCCAAGCAGCATCCCATATTCTTCAATGCTCTATGCTTGTGTTATTTCACCATATACTTTTATAAACAATACATTTTTCTGAGAGAGGTCAACCCCAGCCCCTCTCTCAAACTGGCTGGGCACTGGAATGCCTCCCAGTTCACCAGAATGAACTCTGTGCAAAGCGAAAAACTGGGGGCAATTCACAAATCATCTCTCCCTGTTCCCTATAGAAAGGAATGAGGAGTGAAGTCTGGCACCACCTTTTGGTCTTTAGTTTTACGGTGGTATGAGCTGACACAAAGGCCAGCAGTGGTATGTGGAAAGCCAGCAGTAATGTGCCTGTGAAAGAGGGGCTGATTAAGAACAAGAATAAGGAGCTTCGCTTCTTTAGCACACATTTCAGCTACTGATGTCATAAGTTTCATCATAGGTTAACAGAACGTTATCTGGTGAATTTCAGTTCAACACTGACATCCATCAGCTTCTGGATACTTACTCCAGCTGCTGACAGAGACCTGAAGACACTTGCAATAGTGGCTAGTCCACATGTGCACGGACAAGGTTGTAATTCTAGCTTAGGACTTGAAACTCAAAGTTTAGGGCTTCACTTGGAACTTGTCTGTCCTGACTTGGGACTTGATTTGGGGCTTTAGTGCACTTTAGTGACTTGAGACTTCCTTGTGACCTCCATAACAAACACTTTGTTCCAACTCTGACAGACTGTTCCTCTCGCTCACTGATGTTTGTGAGACAATGTTAGTAACATGAATAAACAGGTAGAAAGAAGTGATGATGGAGTGAATGAGGCCATGTGATGTTTGTGTTGGTGGGGGTGTTAGGATGTTCCCTCACGCAGGAAGGTGACGGTTCAGGCTGCATCTGTTATGTAACAGCTCATACCTTTTGCCACTGAGGATTTACATAAGTAATATGCGTTTCTCCTGCTGACAGCAGCCTCGTTGAGATTCAAATGAATAATTTAGGATTATTCCGAGAGAGCAGAGCAAGGTGTTGCTCAGCTCCCGCTGACTTTGTTACTTATTGGTGAGACGCCTGAGTTGTGGTTTCTAATCTGTTGATAGGGCTTATGGCTTTGTCCCTGTGCAGTCATGTGATGGAGGCTGCTCTGGAGCTACCCAGCATGAATACAATAGTTGTAATAATCTGCCACAATAAGAATGGCATCTCTTTTCTTTTGGTATTCTTTAGTAAAGGGTACCATTAACCTTTAAAATGATATATGGGCTTTTGGATATTTCTGTCATTTCTCAAGGTGTGCACTGAATTTAATTTGAAATTAGGTGTTGGGCTGGTTGTTTTGTGCTGTCAGTTTCAGCGCTGAATATGTGCATCCACTTAGATCATCAATCAATGTGGCCAAGGATCGACATGTGTTTATATGACACACACCAGTAACTTGTAATGGACATGCCCAACACATATGTTTGAAACACAGGTAGGCATTTCAACAACACTGGATTTAACTAACTCTCAGTAATCCATTTGCACAGTTCACCAGCTGTCGAGGTTCTGTTGTCACAGTTACTTCTTACTTCCACAATAACCCAAAGTAAGCCGTAGAATTGGATACCCTCTAAAATGGCTAATAAGTTTAATGTGATGGTAGTGCATTAGAAAGTTAAACAAACTGCATGATGGGAGAGGGAGGAGCAGACATCAGGGAGGAGGTCTTATGAGATCTGGCAGCTGACAGGAAAACAAGCCCAGTAAAATGGCTACCAAGAGACTCGTGAGCTTGTGTGTTCTTGAGGAAGGAAGGTCTCATGCATTCGTATTGAATTCTCTTACTCTGATTGACTTACCATTACCAAGCTCTTTGTGACATTTTTTTGTTACTGAAACTATTACTGTTAGTAGATTAAAAGCTGTTTCCCACCAGTGTGATGCAGAAATGTGGTGTGGGAATACAGAAAATCTGCATGACAACTATTCACATCAGGTCCGGTGTGAATTTCCATGTTGCTGTGTTCCATTATCTACATATTTCGTGAAGAAGGCTTCTTGATAATCCACTCCACACAACAAAAATCTATCCAGACTAAGCGGCAACCTCCAGGGCCAAAAAACAAAGCCAACAAGGAAGGCTGGCTCCAGGAGCCAGTCAATCCCCATAGATGCCCATGTTAAAATGTACAACTTTACAGCAGGAAAATTAACAAGTTCACAGCCTGGAACAAAAAAAGTTTTGGTCTCTATAGCTAATGTCCCTGTTCATGACAACTGTACGAATTTATGATTTTTTACATAACTCTCTTGTTTACAGTTTATTCAGGCTCAAAGCCAATAAGCATCCTTGGCTTCTCAGTCAGACCCAGCCTCACTCCCCCACAGCGCCAGCCTCTTGCACAGATGTGGTCATTTCTGGCTCCAAAAAAACAAGATGGTGAGGGCTGATATGCTGAAACCAATGGGTGATGTCACAGTAGCCACACCCATAATTTTTTCAGTCTATGATCCAGACTGAGAATGTCTAAGGGGCTAACGTGAACTACACAATACATAATCAGACCCAGATTCAGTCAGAACCACTTTAAGGAAGGAAACTTAATTTCCATTTCCAGTATTATATTTGGCGGCATGGCTCTGTTCTGGAGCCTCTCTGCCTTTTATGGGGCTTACACAGAAAGCCTCTTCCACGTGCCTACGTGGTAAGCCTAAGGCAGGGACAGCGCACCTCCCTGCCCTTCCATGTGCCTACATGGAAAGCCTAAGGCAGGGAGGAGCAGCAAAGAACCCCTGGGAACAGAACAAAGCAGCATCAATGACAAACAGAAATGACATTGATAAGTCAGACACAGCATTAAAAAGAGGGGCTGGGGTGGAGGCGGGTTGCAAAGCAGCATTAAAAAGAGGGGCTGGGGTGGAGGCGGGTTGCAAAGCAGCTTGCAGAGGAAGCAGCAACAGCAGACAGGCCAGAGCAGTTTAAATAGGGCGCCCTGAATGAGATTTGCCAATTGGTTGCATAGAAAGAAATCATGTGACCTATCAGCTGACTCCCTTCATCAGTCAGCTGATCCATCAGTTAATTGGGCTGTTTGAGATCAGCTGATGTAGCTGGGATGTGAGCTGAGCTTGACATCGTATCCTGCCTGAACTACCGCTCAATATTTGATGCCACTGTTAGCTGTTGTCGCTCGCCCTGTTCCGAGACCGGCATACTGTTAACAGCTGCTGGGTGATCTCAAGCCATACATTATCCTTTGTTTGGCTGTTGAGGTAGTCGTTGCAGTGTTTGTCGTACAATGTTGGGTGTTAAGAAGCAATTTGGCAGCAACCTAGCTATGACCTGGACGTATGAGATCAGCTGGAACAGAGGATTTCATTGGTCAAAAGATATATTGCCACAGGCAGTAATCTGCTGAAATTGAGGTCCTATGAATGTTTTTTTACCCCACACAAATGTTCTGCAGGGGTGTGCAACATTCATGAGAACCTACAAAATCACTTGATGAAAATCTGCTTTCAGTAAAGATTTTTATTCATTTTACATAGTGTGACTTGTAACATACCTGTTGGAGATGCTTTAAAAACATTAACAATTGCATCAGATGGTAATAACAATCATTTAACTTACCCAGTGTATTGCAGTTGATCTCGTCCTCTGCTCAGAGGGTAAAGAGCCTCGACATTGTCACCTCAGTTTGCAGACATTTTCGACTGCTGTTGAGTCACACACATAACACGTCGTCAAAAGCCACATCCGTCCTGTTGATGGTCCTGTCCAGCTGGCTGTCCCTGTTAGACAGACATCAACTTGACGCTGTTACTACCTCCAGTGCCATCTCAAAGGCGAGACAACTCTATCTCATTCTGCAAATGTACCTTTTATAAAGATTGCCAAGGCAGAAAAAATGGTTTGATATCATCACCTTGGACAGGCTTTGTAAAAGAGGCTATAGTCATAATTATAAGGTATTTGACTATTTCTACTTACAGTAGGTATTTTTGACTTTTAATTGTTGTTTGTGGAGAAATAGTTTGAGCATCTAACTTTCCCTATAACCACAATTTATTGTACTGATTAATCAAAAGAGCTACATGTCAATTAATGAGCTTTGGACAGGCTAGCTGTTTACCCCTGCTTCTAATCTTCAAGGTATGCTAGACTAACAATCCAGCTCTGTACTTAGCAGCATACAGACATGAGATTGATGTTGATCTTCTCATCTCACCTCGAAAAGAGAGAGAGTACAGTTTTCCGAAATGTTGTGCTTTTCTTTTAATATGCACATATTATCAGTGTTGAGAATATGATCAAGTGTCACGAGGTCTATGGGTGTTTCAGTAATGTGAAATCAGCAAGGAGTCAATTTTGACCCGGTCACAAGCACCATGAAGTCGGTTAATGTATGTTATTAGTGTGTTTTATGACTGACTGTGTGAAAGTGCAGTCACTCAACCTCATTCCTATTTACTAATCAGAAACATAGATGCTATTAGTGCCTCCACTGGTACTAGATCAAATTAGCATTTAGAGACACACACACTCAGACACTCACTGCTAATGTAATTATTGGTCAGGAACTAGAGAGCTGTGTGTGTGTGTGTGTGTGTGTGTGTGTGTGTTCCTGCAGGTTAAAATTGAAATTGCACTGAAGTTTCTGCCTGAATCAGATGATCCAGTGTAAAATCTATTGCAAACTGCCTTGTTGTGCAGCACCATTAAGTCTTCTCATCTCATGTGCTTGACTGCAGTTTGGTAGCTGCGCTGCTGTAATTGAACCCAAGTGAGTATGACCTCATCCAGACTGCTGCTGAAGTGCTCTACTTATTAGATTATATGTAGTCAGCTGAAGGGCCGTGTCTCAATGATATCTCCATAGATCAGTGGGAAACTGACACCCAAAAACCACGTCTACCAGCCAAATAACAGCTAGCATTTGCTCTCATAATTACATTACAAGGGAAGCCACTGATAGAACATCAATCATCAGTGCCATGTCAATATTAAGGGCAGGTCATCACAGCAAGCATCTGACACATCGTGATCCACAGTGGTGCCCCCAGAAATTTTACAAAGGGGTGGCCAGAGGGGGCCACTGAAAATCTTGGGGTGGCACACCAAAACCAAAAGCCTGAGCTGAATTTCAGGACCGCTTATCCTCTTGGGGGTTGCGGGGGGACTGGAGCCTATCCCAGCTGACATTGGGCGAGAGGCG
Organism: Epinephelus moara; assembly: GCF_006386435.1. Classification (NCBI taxonomy): domain Eukaryota; kingdom Metazoa; phylum Chordata; class Actinopteri; order Perciformes; family Serranidae; genus Epinephelus; species Epinephelus moara. The sequence goes on from NC_065511.1 coordinate 8,325,219, forward strand.
GGGTACAGGTCACCAGACTATCGCAGGGCTGACACAGAAACAGACAACCATTCACACTCACATTCACACCTACGGACAATTTAGAGTCACCAGTTAACCTAGTCCCCGATCTGCATGTCTTTGGACTGTGGGAGGAAGCCAGAGTACCCAGAGAAAACCCACGCTGACATGGGGAGAACATGCAAACTCCGCACAGAAGGGCTCGAACCAGGAACCCTCTTGCTGTGAGGTGACAGTGCTAACCACCACACCACCGTGCCACCCCTGTTGGAGTATAGTTAAGTTAATATGGAGAATTAAGGAATGGCATATTGTTATACTTTGGTTTCTCGTGCTACAGTTAATGTTATTAATCATCTGATGTGCATTGACTAATACGGGTACAGTTAACATTTTGAGTTCCACAACAATCCTGTTTTAACATGTTATGTGTTGAGTGATACATTATTCTTCAGATAGGCTGGTTGTCATTTTCCTTAAAAAGGCAAATATAAAGCTTTACCCTGCTGGCACCAGATGTCAAATTGACGTCAGAAGGTCGTTGGACTCATAACTCGGACAGACATTAAATTAAATTAAGAAATTCAAAATTAAAGTTATACAAACCTGTTTACCATGTTGTGCTATTTTCTGCCATTTGTTGATCCACCTGAGGTGATTTGAGTTGAGTTGTGCTTGCAGCACTGTTGTTGAGGGAAGAGGCCCTCATGAAACAATGGCAACAATACTGACATTTTTGCCACAACTAAAGTCCCCTATAAAGTCTGAGGATGGCATTCCATAGAGGATATATTCAGATTTTCATTTAACTGATGAGCCTCTTGACTGCACATGTTTTTAGTGGTGGTTTCTAGAGTGGTGGTTTGCTGAGTGTTGTAGATGGCATGTGGCTTGTGGTACACAAAGCATTATAAACATACATCTGCTAACAGCATCAATAAGCAGAAGGAAGTATGCATCTACTCATGGAAGAGAGGTTCGTGCTTATTGCAGCGCAAGATATAAACATCAATCGCATCCTCCTTGGCTTAGCTATAGCATTAGCTAGCTCAGTAGTGCTGGGTGAGCAAGCATAGATGCTTGTATTCTGCGTGGTGATACAGTTGGTAAATGTAGTTTGATAGAAAGAATATAGACACAATAAGGTCTGTGGATTATCTTAAGTAATCATCATGATTTCTGGAAAGAGACATTACTGTTAAGTTCTTCAAATGTATATTTTTGGTGCTTTGAGCACCACAAGCTGAGTGCAGACTAGTTCCATTATACTGGAGAAAAGGCAGACATCTTGACGGCTGATATATATTCTTCATTTGGGGGGAAGTGTCCCTTTAAGGCTAAAAAAGAAGTATGTTTTGGGGTATTTCTGCTTGATTGACAGGCATCTCGTTCTATCACAGTGAGCTGTAGTGGTTACCCCTGGCCTGTCTCCACCCTCAGTTTTGACCAAATACAGATTTTTTGTCGCTTCATTGAATGCCAATATACCAACAAGCAGGAAAAAAATTCAGACCTCAAAACATGTCTGTAGAAAGCTTTAAGTGACATGAAAGACACTTTGTCCATGTTTTCTGGTGTTTGTAGTGGTGTTTCAGTTTGTTCTGTATTTACACAAAGAGGCCCTGCAGAGCTACACAGCTGCTCATTAAAACATCAGCCAAAGACAACTCTGGCCATATCTGGAACTTTAACGTCCTCAGTGGCCAGTGGCACAGTGCAGGTTGATGCTTTCTCTTGATTCAGCCCATTAAGGACAACACTGTACAGATGCTTAGTGGAAAAGATAAGGGCTCTTTCCATGCCTGCTGGCAGATGGCAGACCCTTTTCACTCCATTTAACACTCAGTCATTTTAGCTCTCCCTCGCTGATTTCACCACTTTTACCCATTTCAGCAAAACACTGCTTTGGAGACATGTAAATGAAGCCAGACATTTGTGTGTTGAGTCCTTGTCAGTGTTGAATTAGTCTGTCCCGTGATGATTTGAACTTAAATTCATTATTGATACAGTCTGAATTTAAACATAGAGGATTTACATTTCACAGGACAAAATGGATAATGATGTCAGTGGGTCTGTTGATCATTTTAGTGATGTTGTCTCTTTGGTCTGTCAGTCTGATATCCAGTTTATGACCATAATTTTCAACAAGCAAAGGTGGAAGTAGCGTTATGCGTAGGACAGAGATCAGGTTGGATGGTTGGACATTCAAAGCATGAGACTTTGACATGGGAGGCGGTTTCCCACCAACAGTTAACATGGCTTCTTTTTGACAATGACTTCAATTTTTTTCTAAACCTTAACCCTTTATGACCTACCATAGAACAAGTCCGCCACAAATACTGTTTTTTCAGGACTGTATCACTTTTTGCCAGACTGAAACATATACAGCAGGGTCAGCATTCAACCATGGGCCAGTTTTTTCAGCACTGTTTACCAGGGAGCCAACTTAGTTTTACAGTACAGGCGCTGCAGAGATGCAGGCCTGTATGTGGTCAATTGTTGTTTGTATTGGATATTGCCTCGGCACTGGTGATAGCCATGGCTGGAGGCATTATGTTTTTGGGTTGTCCAACTGTCTGTGTATCCATTGCATTTGCATAAATGTGAAACCTCAAGAACACCTTGAGGGAATTTCTTCAGATTTGACAACATTCATTTGGACTTAACGATAAACTCGTTAGATTTTAGAGGTCAAAAGTCAAAGGTCACTGTGACCTTGCGTCTCTCTCATTCTCGTGAATGTGATCTCAAGAACACCTTTGGAAAATGTATTCAAATTTGGCACAAATGTCAACTTGGACTCAACAATAAACAAGTCAGGTTTGATGATCACAGGTCAAGGTCACTCTGACCTTGAGTCCATCCCATTCCCATGAACTCAATATCTCAAGATCACCTCAAGGGAATTTTTTTTCAAACGTGGCACAAACGTCCACTTGGACTTTAGGATGAACCGAGTAGGATTTGGTGGTTGAAGGTCACCAGGACCTCACAAAACATGTTTTTGGACATAATTGAAGAATTTATATGCTAAATATGACAAGATTTCACACAAAAGGCTTGAGTAATGGAATGTTCTCTCTGTTTACCCGTTTGTATTGCTGCTAGTGGGACTCAAGACTTTAAGACCACTTTAGTATGAACTTTAATCACTCAGTCTTCATGCTTGAGTATACTGAAGCTTGTTAGCTTATTGTGTGTTCTTTATTAGCCTTACATTAAAACACAGTATCTGTCTTCTCCTCCTGTGTTCTGCACTACTTGTTTTACTTTTACTGTTTTTTCTCCCAGTGAATCTATATGAACCCCGGTGTACTGCTGTCACTTTGATACATCACCTCATGCTTTGCTGCACATTGAAGATCGGACAAAAGCACCAAATTCTGCTACACTGTGCAGATAGATAACACAGAGACGATCCAATCCACACAGTTTTTCATATTGCTTATCTTGATCGAGAGTTCTGTTTGCCTCGGGTATGATGGCAATGAGTATTTCATCATTAGAAAAATGGTGTGTGTGTTTATTGGTGTGCTGTTGATGGATTGTTGTTTATGCAGTAGGGTCACTCCTCAGGTGATAGATTATGTTAATGGATGATTTCACTACAATCACAGTTTTTTTGTCCCGCAGTTATAAACCAATAATGCATCATGATTAAACAGACTCTCTCTTACACACGCACACACACACTGCAGGGTTTCCTCTTTAATGAAAGAACTATACATTCTGATTTACAATGTGCATTATCAGCTCGTTTTACTGTAGCAGGCTTTCTGTGAAACAACACGACTTCTTGTTAGCCATATCAGCTGAGACTTCATTTTCAGACTTCAGGGTTCCTTTTTCCTTTAGATAATGTTAGGTGAAGAAAGGCCATTGGAGTATTTCCAACAATTAGATGAGCATTAAATTCTCCTGATACTATACAAACAATAAGACACCACAAGACTTGAAGGAAGCCAAGTCCCAGAGCGCATTGCAGTAGGAAACATCCAATCACTGAGCTTAAAATTGCGTTGCTATGCAGCTAATGATAGGGTGAAGTTAAGACATTAATGGGGCACTCCACTGATTTTAAATACAGAGATCGGTTTACTCTTCCTGAGGATTACTAATCAGCCTGTGAAAACAGTGGAGGACCTCTGGACGAGCTCTGCCAAGGCTTGGAGGGAACAAATTTTTAACAGAAAACCTGTGATGCAAACTGGAGGTGTGGATTTGGTTTTCAGTGTGTTCTCCATGGCAACAGTGAAATATATTCACAAGCACTGTAGTATTTACTCACATCAGACATCACAAACACGTGAAAATGACTTGAATTATTCATAAACGATGGCCCTGACGTAACCCTGTAGTATCAATGAATCATCAAGTAGATTTATGTGTTTTTTTGTTGAGGAATATTCAAGTTATTATTATAATCAAACTGCCACCATTCCTGAAGTGGCAATTTAATCGTGAACAAATGCAATGATGCTGTGAAAGATTTCACTTTATGAAGACTTGAATATGTTCCATGTCTGAATACATCAATTCAAATACCATGAAAAAACAGTTAGATGTAATTTAGAGGTTTTTTTTAACACTGTAAGTATTATTGGAATTTGGCCCAGTTTTCATACACAACATTGTCTTGCTTCTTTTTCACCAGGTGTATTAAAAACTGTTCATTTTTATGGCAAACTTACTGGGCTGTGTTGTTATCAGCTGCCCAAAAGATTTCATTTTAGTCCACACTTTACCCTATTTAGCATGAATTAGAAGTATACACACACAACAAATTGTTTTTAAACACACTATTATGTAGTTGAACCCAATCTGCGATGTCTTGGTAAAAGACAATTTTCGTGGCATTATCCTGGCAGGGTATACAGTGATCATGGCATTTTCCCTGCTTGATAAACAGTGACAGATCTCGACAGAACAGCCATGTTTGGTGCCTAAAAAGCTGCTGAAAACACAGCAATGACTCTCTAAATCACAACCGGTTTTGCTGTTTGTTGGTCTCTAACAGTGGTCTGCAGCTTGGCAGGCATCTTGCGTAGGTGGCACAGCATCCACCATTCCCTCCACCTCACATGGCAATGCCAGCTTATATACTACGTCACTTAAGAAACGTTGATATGATATGTATAAAAGGTGCAAGGACATTGTATAAGCGTTCATTAATGTGCAGTTTTAACAGTCAAGGCAGTTTTATTTATATAGCCCAATATCACAAAAAACAATTTTGCCTTTAGGCACTTTGCGAGCTGTACAGCATATAACCCTCCATCCTTTGACCCTCAATTCAAACTGTTTATATGGGTGCCTACAGGAGGACTTCTAGTTGTTGAAAATACCTTAACAAACACTTATAATTACTTACAACTACATTTTAGTGTGTTATAAAGCATTTATTGTATACATATATATAAAATCTGACATAATATACAAAAAAGATGAAAGAAAAAACAGTCAGAATTCCACTTTTACAGTCTGTGTTTAATCAGAGTGCAACAAAAAAGCATGGGTTGCATGTTTGCAGTTGCATTATTATGAGCCAGAGAATTCTGAAAACAGTCTTTAGTCCATTTAGTAGCTGATCAGGAGCTTTTGATAATAATACTAATTCTAATAAATGTAATTCATATAGCTCATTTTATACAATGGGTGTAGCTCAAAGTGCTTTAAAAAAACAAGCCAGATTAAAACAAGGGCAATGAGTTAGGTAAAGGCAATGCAGAATGTATATGTTTTCAATTGGCTTTAAAAAATGTTCACAGCCTGCATCTTTTATGGCCTTGGGTGAAAAATGCCATAATTAAATAAAAAGGACTGAGCTGCTGATTTTCTTAATTGCGTGATAGTTTGTATTAAAAAACAGCAGCAGAGGATCTGAGAGTCTGTGAAGGATGATTTAACATGATCAAAATGTAACCCTCGCCCACAGACGAAATCATATGATTGAAAGCTGCAGAACAGGGTGACGCCTGGGTGCCCATCTCCACCAGACAGGATTTGGGCTCACCAGGTTTTCCAGTGCTGGGTACCTTCCATAGTTTAGCTGTTTGTTTGGGACTTTACTTCACTCCATTCACTTCTGCAGGAGGAAATTCATCATAGTTCAGCACCAAAGCAGCAGACAGCAGACCCACCTTACAATGATGCAACCGTCTTTATATACAATTATTTGACAGCACTCTCTGTTGTTTATGTCTTTAACTTCTGTTTTGTTTTTTTTGTTTTTGTTTTTTTCAAAGATATGTTTTTTGGGCATTTTTTTAGAGGGGGGGTGACATGCAGCAAAGGGCCACAGGCTGGACTGGAAACCGGGCCGCTGCGGCATCAGCCTTGTATATGGGGCGCCTGCTCTACCACTAAGCCACCGACGCCCCTTTAACTTCTGTTTTAACTTAATTAATGCAACTGGGCGTGCACTGCCTGCAGCCACTACAGTTTGACATACTCTGCACTCTTGTTCTCGAGCTCTCTCGTTAAGATCTGCCACGGTTGCTCTATAAGAAAAGCCTCTTTAAAACAAACCGGACCTTGAGGGGAGATTGTTTTTTCAATTACTGTTTCCAAGGTGATGAATAAACTTTAAAAAGAGTCTTTTTTTTTTTTTTTTCTCTTGTGTCATAACCCGTGTCAGAATCAGAGTGCTTTTAAACTGAATGATAACCACATTAACTTTGTCCTTGCCACCTCTCCTGTTGGTGATTTTTTTTTTTTCACCTTTTTTATCGTCACTTTTGTCCTCACTATTTGTCCCTGTCACTTTGTTCCATCTTTATTTCAGCTCACTCCCATGGTTAATTGGTGCGGTCACACCTTTAACTGCAGGGTTCCTTTTAGTACATTTTCCCAGATGGACATCTCATAGTCGCTTATTACAGTCTGGTGAGCTTGTCTGGCAAGCAGATGTCTGAAGGGTCAACAAGCCAAATGCTCACCACTGAGTGACCACACTGAGCCTGTTTGACTTGCAAGAATATTGATGTAAACCTCCTTTTCATTTGAGGTGAACAGGAGCGTAAATCTACATAATTTAACAGTGAGAATTTTTTTCAATCTAGAGAACAGCGTACGGGTTTATTATTATCACCAAAACAGTCGGTCTGAATAGCCACTTAATACTGCTCTCAGCACTTCACTTTTCCTCCAATATTAGAATGCAAATGGGACTGAGCTGTTTCAATCCAAGCCAAGCAGAAAGAGAAAAAAATCCTCTTTTAAGAAGGTTTGATGTTTGAATTGAAGAGCTGAAGAGAATCTTCTTTTTATTACCGTAGAGTTGCACTCCTAACAAGGCAAGGGCTTTTCAGAAGTGTATTTGATATACATGAGTAAGCACACATTTCCCATGCTAATTTTCTGCACCGCAGTTCATCTCTCACCCACCGAGTGCAGGAATAGTAAACTGTTGACCCGGTGACTCCAGATGCCAGACAGGGCCCGTCCCTGATTGGGCTCCACGGTGCTTCAATCAGCTTAATTGGCCGGGACTATAGTATCAGTGAGAGGAGAGAAATGAGAGGAGAAGGCAGGAATTGGGGGAAAAAAACGCTGGATCGTGCACGCCTCATTATTTGTTGATTGACACTTCTGCGGGGGGGGGGGGGGGTAGAAGAACTGCCAGATCTCAAATGGAAAACAAAACAAGTTTGATGTGGCTCTGACTTTGGAGACACATTAGGATTTTGTTGATTTTCATTTTTGAAAGCTCATACTAACAGCAGCGGATACACTTTATACAGTATGCATATATTATAAGCTAAACTTGTTTTGTGGATGCAGTTTGGGTTTATGAGCTCTGTAGGCAGGTGGATGAGCTGTGTTTAATTTCGGCAGTAAGATAATTGGCTGTAAAAATGTAAATCTCAATGCAATTTCATCTTTATTCATGCGACATATCAGCAAAAGTGCAGTCCTGCATTTTCATGAGTGTTTTTTTATGAGTGAATTTGTTCTGTTATTATATCTGTGTATCATCCAGTTGTTTTTGTAAAAGTACTTTAATTGTTTTAAAGAACTACAGTAATTGTTTTGATGTGCAGTTTTAAAAGGTAGCCTACTTCTCTGATAAGCACACATGAAGTACATGAAGTAGAGTTGCACTGATTAAAATCATTTCAACAGAGAGACTGAAAGAAGTGAAACTGGAACATCTGGGTTCTGTTTTTCAGAACTAAATTTAAGTTAAAATCACATTGAAATACATTGTAATAACTCTCATTACTATCACTGCTCAGCATTATGTTGTGTGGGTCACATTATTTACACATAAAAGGAAAAAAACTAGGTAATTTTGAAATTATTAAACACCATAATAGTATAAATAAATAATATTATCAGCGCAATAATTTCAAATGTGGCCTGCCACAGGGCAAACTATGAGGATGGACAGGGCATAGATTTTCTTTAGACAACAGTGATTACAGATACCAGGCTGTAAAAATGACAAAGGAGAGCATGAGTGGACATCATGCCTTTAGGGTTTTGCACCAGTCCATTTGTTTGTTTGTTTTTCTAAAAAAAATTAATTTGACCTCACATTGTGTCGATCACATTATACACTGACTCCAAAAATTCATCAGTCATTAAAGTTTTCGGAACTGGTTAGATTTTCTGCATTTTTCACACTTGTTGTTTGACCAAGACACAGTAAAAAAAATGTGGTGGACTGTATCCTTTCATTATATTATAGCCTTCTTTCAACAGATCAGATAGCTGTATTCAGGTCGATGATGAAGATGAGGAATATGATGTGGACTGAACACAGACAGAGAAAGAGTGACAGTTTGGAGACAGAGAGGGAGACCAGCTCAGCCAAATGCCAGACCCCAGCAGAAAGTGGTGACAGACAGGGAGGTAACTCCAGTGGAGAGAAGCAAAGAAGCAAAATGTGTCTTTACATTTTGTCTTGTAATGTGAATTTTCGCACTGGATAGAACAATTAAAAAAATGCGAGTCAGTGTGCAAGGTTTCTGTGTGTAATGATGGATTAAAGAAACGCATATTTAAAAAAAAAAAACAGGCTTAATCTGCAAAGGCCTTAAGACAGCTGGTGTGGTATTTTTTGGCCACTTGAGGGCAGTGCAACCAGATGGAAACACAACACTGACATATTACCTTAAAAAGTTGTTGTGCCAAACGTGTAAGTAAACAATTGTCTATTCAAGCATCTAGCGGGCACGGAGCAACATTAGCATTAATTTTGAGTAGTGCTCTTGTCCTCTAATTAGTATTTACTCTCCTTTTAGCACACTTTCAACCCGTCTCACTCCAAAGTTGTGCTTGGGCAGTGTCAGATACCAAGGAAAAAGGTTGTCCTTTAACGTCAGCATGATACCTGGTGGGACGCCGTTATAGTTTAATGACACCCGGCAGCATCACGGGGAAACATGGCGCAATGAGAACTGACATTAAGGTGGTGAAAGTCCAAGTAGGGTGGGTGGGAGATGTGGTGGATGTTTCCAACAATCACCAAGTATCACCCCGACTTTCACCCAGGAGAGAGGTGTTTGCGTCCCGTATAACTGTAAAGCCAAACCCTGTTCTTTTTACCTAAACCTAACCACATGCTTTTGTTGCCTCGACCTAACCACATGCGTTTATCGTTGAAGGAAAAAAATGACAATTTGCGGTGTTGTACTGACTTTTATTTTGAAAGAGACTGTTAACGATACATTTCTTGTGAAAACGGAAGTGTTTTTTGGAAGAAGTCAATGCATGTAACAGGCTGAAATTGACACAGCGTGCCAGAATGTCAACAACTAAAGCACCCAGGAAACCTTGCACATCATGTCTCGATGTGGAAAGTCCATGACCAAACGTCAATATGTGACGATGTCGGAATGGTCGTAGTGTGTTGACCCTTTTGGTGTTACTTACTCAACATACTCAGCATACTCAACACAACACACAACAGGCCAGCAGTTAGTCTTTCAGCCCAGTCCCCAGAGAGAAATGTCAGCATTGTATGTCTGCAAACCACAGATATATTAGGTTTGTACATTTCATATAACAAATCAACATTTTTAAACTGACGTGGTATATGAGCCGACGTCATCAGGAAGTGAAGAGAATGGTGGATGGCGTGTCATCTAAGTAGGACACCTGCCACACTGCAGACCACTGTTCAAGACCAACAGACAACAAAACTGGTTGTGTTTTAGCAGTTATTGCTGCGTGTGCAGTGACTCTTTGGGAGCTAAACATAGGTGTTTTTAAGTGACATGACACGGTGTTTCCACCAGGGTTAGTGCCACAAAAAGCAGTTGTTTTTTTACTGAGACGTTGCTGCTTTTTCTGTAAGGACAGTCCCATGAAAAGTGGTTATTTTCCAAGGACACTCCTTTGTTGCCTTCAGAGATAGTGCCATGAAAAGCATTTGATTTTTACTGAGACACCGCTGCATTTTCTGCCAAGATAGTGCCACAAGGGGTGGTTTACAGAGACATTGCTGCTGGGACTGAGCCACTAACAGTGGGTATTTTAAGCCAAAACTAGATCTTTTCCTAACCATAACCAAGAGGTTTATTTTTTAGGCTTTTTGCCCTTATCAGATAGGACAGTTTAAGCATGAAAGGAGGAGAGAAAAGGGATTACATGCAGCAAAAGGCTGCAGGCTGGAATCAAACCTGCGGCTGCTGCGGCAAGGACATTCCCTTTGTATATGGGATGCTGGCTCTACCCACTAATCTACCGGTCGCCCCATAATCAAGTGGTTTGTCTGCTTAAACTTAACCGGATATTAACCAGAGCGTCATTAAAACGTAAAGAAATGTTTAGTTGCAATTAACCGCAACATCATAACATATAAATATAATGTATCTGTGGTTTGCAAAATGTACAATGCTGACATTTATTCCAGCCATCGGGTTATTTCATTGCTTGAAAACACCGACAGGACCTAGAGACAAATATTATTAGGTGAGAGACAAATAGTATGTGTCTCTTTCAAACCCCTATGGGTCAAAGTTAACTGATTTTAACTTGTCTTGAGACACTGCCTTTCTGTCTCCTGATTTCAGCACCCTGTCACGCTCTGTGCAATCGATTCTCTGCCCTTCACAGAGAATGAAAAGGAGGCAGCAGCCCCGCCCACCTCTGTATGTTTGGTGTGATTTCAGCTAAGTCTGTCACACCTCCGTACACTTTCTAAAACACTCCTAAAAAAATTAAAAAAAAAACACTCTTCCACACCATGCAAAATTGATCAGATATATCACAAGCTGAGATGTATGTACTGAAGAGGAATCTTTGAAGCAGGAGCAGACAGTTTAATATACTACTTATTCTCACTCTGAGTCAACGCAGCAGTTCCCGTGAATTCAGCTGTGAAATCAGACGGCCGTCGTAATGTCCCATCTGTTTGATCGCTCTTCAATAGTCCGAGTGGAGTAAATGATGGCTGTGTTCTTGACTGATGGCTGAGTATTGATTTTGGTGTGTGTGTGTGTGTGTGTGTGTGTGTGCCTTTGTGACAGAGACAGTATGTATGTAAATAACATGTGGGGTTCATGCCTGCTGTCGTTTACACTGTAACGAAGTCACAGCTATACCTCAGTGATGAATAGATTTTATTCACACTTATCTGCACTCTGCAGCCGCTCAGTTTAATGTGCCACAACAGAAAGATGATTCAGTCAGAAACAAAATGGGAAGACAGTTATTAAAGGCGTATTGCTATTCATGTCAATTATCTCAGTGTGTGATTGAAACAACATGCCCTCCTTATCAGAACTGTCTTTTCAGCGTTGTTTGTAGAGATTTGTCGCAGTTACATCTAAAAGTTCTTTCCCTTTGCTACTTGTGTTTTCTAGCTGTTCCTGTTCCAGTTACTGAGAGGCCTGTCCTACATCCACCAGAGGTACATCCTTCATCGCGACCTGAAACCACAAAACCTGCTCATCAGTGACACTGGAGAGCTCAAGCTTGCTGACTTTGGTGAGTAGGCTGGACAGGAATGCTTTTATTTTTGTGAGTTTCTGCTTAATGTAAGAATGCATATCCCCATTTGTGCATCAGTTCTGATATAATGTCTGAGGAGGCAGAGTAATGATCACACTGTTACTGTTGAGCTTATCATCACCCATATGTCAGCATTTTGATCAGGAATGACACAAATCTGCATTTAATGTTGTCATTATTTTTTACATTAGAAGCAATTTTTTTAGAGTGAAATTGTCTTAAATTGTGAAAGTGCAATGAAACAGTTTTCCAAAATCTGGGGACTGAGTAAGTTAGCATAGTGAAACATACATTATAGGACTGGTGTAAGACTTAGACTCAATTTTAATGATGTTTGGCGGGGTGTTCAGGGTGACGCTCATGTTATATAACGAACAAGCCAATTTAGGCGTCTGAGCTAATGCATGCTAACTACGCTAACAACGGATTGGAAACGTGCAATTACATTTTTTGTTAACACAAGAAATCAAACAAAAGCCAGAGACTATATTGTATTAAGTTACAGTGTGCTGTAAATTCACCACTTCTAAGCAGAAGGCAGGAGATAGGCAGGAGTTATCTCGGAGCCTGTCTGGGCAAAGCCAGCCCTCTCACACTGTGTTTTACCCGGGATCTGGGTTCCTAGCAACCTGTATTGGAGAGCAGTGTGAAAAAGAGGAGCACCCACTCTGTTTGTACATATGGGGACCGAAAACGTCCCAAGAAGTAGACTGACTGACAAATAAATAAATAAATAAATAAATAAATAACTTTTTCAACTTTAGGAATCTCTAGGGTCTATGACTGGTGAGTCTGCCTCCTGAAAGTCTTCAACTTCTCTAGACTAGTCTAGAGTTCAGGAACACATCATACATTTGTGTGTGTATTTCAATTTATCTAAGCCAGTGGTTTTCAAACTTTGTGCCCAAGGCACACCCTAAGTGCCAGCCAAAATCTCAAGGCACACCCGTATTTCATATCTGTGCACAATAGCCCCTATAACGTGTGTTATCGCTCTTATGATGACATAAGACAATAAGAATAAGACAAAAGAAGACAGGCAGCTTTCGTTATACTGTCTACTCTTTTCTTTCGGTGGTGCTTCATTGTAATTTGCTGCATACAGTAAGGCAATCAATTGTCCTACTTACAGTGTTCTCCTTTTGCACACCATTTGAGAACCACTGATCTAAGCAATCAGTTACGGTTGGGTGATGTGAGGATACCATGAGACAATATAAATTTGTCAGTGACCATACATTTTATCAAACCATTTTTACCATCATAGCTAACTCTTCAAAGACACTGAGAAATGAAATGTACATTGTCTAAGCCTGTGTTTCTGTGTTAATTGTTCTGGCATCTCTTGACAGATGCTAGATGCTAAGTGTGTCAAAAAATCATTTTTGAGTATTTTTATGTCACAGTCCCTCGCTTTTCTCTTCCTGTAAAGTGTAAAAATGTGTTTGATGACACATTTTGAACTCAAAGGCGGTTACATAAATGAATCCAATCTCGTGTGATTTTGGGGTTACCAGCTAACCTCACCCACTGTATAAAGTCACTGTAGCTCAGGTAGCCAGCAGAGCAATATTCAACTCTTCCACAATGTTGTGATCACAACAATTGATGTAAATTCAGCCAATCTCTGTGAATTCTGTACAACTGTGTTATTTTGTCCAATTACCTCAACTTAATGGCAAATTCGACTATTTTAAATGGGTAAAATCTGATTTCATTGTGACAGGGCTAACTGTTAGCATCACAAGGCTAACATTACCCAACAGTTGTTAACAAGTTTAACGACAGAGTCAAGCTGTGTAGGTGTCGGTTTAAGATTGTTGGGACTGTTGGCTTGGTGTCAGTTGTTAGCCGCTGCTGCTGTGTTAGCCCATGCTAGGAAAAACAAAACAAAAAACACAGCCTGAAAACGTCCCAACATGCATTACCATTTTTTTGAAAGGCTGCTTTGGAATCAGGCATTTCAGGCTGCAAGACCCCTCGCTTACTAATGTGTAAGTAAGAGGTGTGTGTTCAGACTTCAGCCAGCAAAAACCTCAACATGTCATAAGAATGTGTTTGAGCTCTAATAATAAAAAAAATGTCTGCAGCTGCATGCTGTAGATACAGAGAAAATTACCTATTTTTTTTAAAGAGAAAAACAATGAATCCACGATTTCTGACTTTAAGTCCACCCCTGTCAACTTCTTTGAATGCAAGCTATAATAGACAGATTATGTTTGGTGCAACCATGCCGTGTTCTCGGCATCTATGAAACATCACACTAAGACACAGATCGTCTTGAAAGACAAACTATTGTGTTGTCTGATCCCAGCATAGTGGGATTCTTAGACCTGCCATCTTGGGGGACTCCTTGTATTTTGTGGCCCCCACATTTGGGTGGCTTTGGATGGACTGTTGGTTCAGCCATCTGTCCAACACTTTGGCCAAGATCACAATATCATGACGACTAGTTGACCCCTTGACCCTTTTCTTTCCCTAACCTTTCATCTAGTGCCAGAATTGCCATTTGTTCATCATAGTTAAAGAACAGATCACTATGAAAGTTACTGAGCACATTCATGCACCCATCTATCTTGTGTAGACAGTGTGTGTGTGTGTGTGTGTGTGTGTGTGAATCCCTCCTGAAGTGGCACCATATGGCTTGGATCCATGCTCAGTAAAGCCTACATGGCTTGTCTGGCTTCCTGGGGGGCAGACAATCCAGCCTTCTGTACACCCCATCCATCCATCCATCCATCCATCCATCCATCCATCCATCCATCCATCCATCCTTTTTCCGTCCTATTTCCTAACTCCCTCAAACCTTTTCCCTCTTCCATCCTTTTCCACCCCTCCATCCCTCTGCCTAGACAGATTGGGGGAGGAGGAAGGTGGCAGCCTCATCAATAATGCAAACCATGTTTTAGTGCAGAAACATTACTGCAAGGGAAATGAGAAGGAGAAAATAATGGACAAAATACCAAATGAGCGAAAATGAAAATCCCTGGCCTATTAGTCTGTCGCTGGAGCTGTGCTCATCAACAAACATGCACAAAACACAGAATCAGCCTTTGCCTCAGGGATGCCAGATGAGGAAGGTGAAGGCTGTGTGTGTGTGTGTGTGTGTGTGTGTGTGTGTATGTGCGTGTCTGTGTGTGTGATTGTGTGGCCACCAGGGTTCCCTGTGGTCTCAGGCCTTGGCAGCAGGAATACTAACGGCTGACAGCTGAGGCCCGTGGCGCTGGTTGGGGTAAACGAGAGAGACGGAGGCAAAGTGTCAACAAAGGAGGGGCTGAGAGGTACAATAAGAGGTGGCAGAACACTCAGTGGGGATGAGGCTGTGTGGTGAATGGAAGGAGGATACAAAGAGGAAGAGATAAGGCATGGCTGCAATGAAGAAATGTATTAAGATGGGTTATGGGTGACTCGGAAAATGGTAATAGTGGATTCTTTTTTTAATAAATAAAACTCAGTCTTGCCAGTTCTTCCTTCTTCATTGGTGCTCATCAGTGCTTTTGCCGTCCATCTCATTCTTGTGAACACGATATCTCATGCATTGAGGGAATTGCTCCAAATTTGGCACAAACGTCCACTTGGACTCAAGGATGAACTGATTAGATTTTTGAGGTCAAAGGTCACCGTGACCTTGCGTTCGTCTCTCTTTTTTCAATATGATATCTCAAGAAGTCCATAAGGGATTTTCTTTAAATTCAGCACAAACATCCACTTGGCGTCAAGAATGAACTGATTGGAATTTAGGGGTTGAAGGTCACTGTAACCTCACCAAACGTGTGTTCGGCCATAAATCAGGAATTCATACGGTAGTTATGACAACATTTTACACAATTATGTAATAGGCTATAATGGTGAAGTGATGAGTGATTTAAAGAGTAACTCCACACTACATGTTGTATGAAAGTATTACTGCACTGACCTCTATGGGTTAAAAAATATGTTTGCTGAAGCAGGGTGTGGTCAATTGTACTCTGTTGTACTTGGGGCAGACCCAGTGATACTGGTTGGCAGTATCTCTGGGTCTTTTCTTTGCCAGGTTGCAGTTAATGACTTGTGTGACCCCCTGACTCTAGCACTGATCAGGTCCAAGTTCTTACATGACCAATACTTTAGTCCATGGCAAGCTATTCCAGATACTTACGGCCACAGATATAGAATGTTTTCTGTATGTATTCAGAGTCCCCAGAGGATAGATCCTAATGTTTATTGCAACCACTTGATCATTCTGGCAGGACCATTATCACCTCCAAATTTATTCCTCTACTCAAATGTTAAAATTGATCAGCAGATTGTCAGTAATAGACAGGCTCATATTTCCAGATCATGTTCATGATCCTAAGGGGAAAGACACTACACAGTTGTGATGACATTTTGGACTTAATACTAATTAGGCTGTAATACTTTAAAATCTTCACTACACTGTCTGTTCCATTTAATACTATGGTATCATTGATTGTAATGAATGTTCTAGTGTCTGATGGCTGCTGGCTTTAATTTAGAGTTTTTAGTAGTGTTTATTGGTGTACCCTGCATCATATATGAGCAGGTGTAGGCTCCAGCCCACGCTGCACTATACTGGTCATTGCATAGGTCTATTGTAAACAGAGTCTTCACTCTGTTTTTTTGTTTTTGTTTTTGTTACATTCCTGCTGTTGATGATAGAAGGTATTTTTTTCATTTCATATTTTTTTTCAGTCCTATGCAATATGATTTAGGCCTACCATACCTAAGTCAAACTAAACTCTGAATGGACAGCAGTCACCTTTTTGACTATGGCCCGTCATATAGACCCGCATCACACAGGCATCTCAACATGCAATACCACACCCACCCCGCAGCCTGCACATATGACCAGTCAGTTCTGCAAACCTAACCCATTAACACAAGTTCCCCAGCCCAATCCAAAACTGCAAATCTTATAATAACCATGCACATGCAAATAATTTGATTAGGCAGTGTGTTTAACATGATTGTTTCAATACATTTAATACACATGAATCTAAGATAATATATTTTAAAATGAAGGTAACTAAGGCAGAAATACAATTGACATGGATGCTTTTGGCATATTATCATCAAATTTAGTGGCAAATCTCCACAGTTACAGTATATGCCTGCACTGTAGTGACTCGCCTGATTGAAGTATATTCATATTCTGGGTGGCACAGAAGACAGAGCCGACACACAAAGTCAGCAGTCAGAGCATTAAAATGTTAAAGTATTGAATGAAATTATTTTTATTTTCAGTTTAAAAGATTGTATCTTCCAACAAAACAACCAGCATGTTCTCTGTTTCACTCAGAACAGACAAAATTCCACCTGCAAGTCACCTTTATTGCAGGTCACCTGCCAGTATCTGACCTGTTGAAGAACTCCGACATGTCATCTTTGTAATGGCTGTTAATTGCTATGCTTCAGGAGCAGTTGATTTTGCTCACATTTTATAATTTCAGTGTATTATAAATATGTAGAATGGCCAAAATTTAATGAGCTTGCACTGTAGCATTTATAGAAAAACTTTCAGGTTACTGTAAAGGTGGCTGATGTCACCAAGAGGGGAGGACAAAAGCTAATAGCAATAGCCCAACACCAGTGACTACGCTTCACACTTGAAAAGATTCCCACCTCACTTAAAAGCTGTACAAAAAATTATAGATGAGTAGCTGGGCAGAGGGGGAGCTGAGTGAGCAGGCAGGGCTGATTTCTCAGCCACAGTGGCCAGGGCTCCATATCCCTGCTGCTGGTTGTGGAGTGGCTCCAGATGCTCCCCTCTGCTCCTCTGTGGGTTTACTCACTTTTTAATGAGCTGCACAAACAACCAGCACATAAATGGGGCTTCGAGGAGCCCACGTTTCATATCAAGGACACAACTAATTGAGGCCAACATAAGCAGTGTGTGGGGGGTGATTTGTATTGTTTGTGTAGTGGAGCTGTGAGGACCATAATCACTGCTTCCCTGCCTGAACACACACATATACAAGACCTGTAGTACAAATAGTTAATCCTATATAAACCTAATGTAGAGTAGACCATCCATTTCTTACTTACATTATCTCTTACACTATGTTAAAAAATTAAGTAAAATAAAATGAAGGGGAATCACCACAGGTGAAAACATTTATTTAGTTTTCATAGCGTGTCTTCTCTCAGACTAGTCACTAGTGGAAAGAAAATGTCCTGAATATATGTTTATGTGTTTATATTAGTTCAGATTTCTGTTCTGGAAATTTCTGCAAAAAGCACATATTTAATTAGATAATGACTCATTTCCACATTTAGCAAAGTAGAAACAAGTAGATCCGTCCACAAACTAGCTAATGGGAGCTGATCTATTTGTTTCTACTTTGATACAAATATATTTCTTCGATCCAGCACCCTCTTCATTGGACACTGGGATGTGCAAGTCTTTTGCAGTGTTCATTTGCATATTTAAACATATAATTTCAGAAAACTTATAATACAAAAAAGAGTAATCAACTGTGGAAGGTTCACAGTGTTATCTATTAGTTAAGATTTCTACCCCACTCACCTGTAGTATCTTATTTCTTGCCTAAAAAACTATGGAATTTTGCAATACATATTTTTTTAAAGCCATTATCTCTAAATTATTTTTTTCTCTTTCTCTAAGTCAGAAATCAGAAATTCAGCACTTACATACACCAAACTTTCTACTTTTATTCCTATCTATATTCTGAAGGTTTTTACAGAGGGGTTTGTTCATATATCATTCATTGCCTGATTTATAGAACATTTTCTTCCTAAAAAAATTCCTAAAAAATTAATAATAAAATTAATTAATGGCTGTAGACAGTATTTTCTTATTAATGGAGTGATAAAAAGAGATTTCCAAAACTACCTCTGTAAAAACTTTTCACTCTCAATTGACAACAAAATTAAACAAGATTTTTGAACCAGGCTTTCTCCAATGCTTAGATTTATGTTCTGGAGATGTATGCACATGTAATTACATTTGCATATTAAAAGATGAAATTCCAGAAAATTTGTTACACAAAAAATGTTGTACTAATGTAAGTTATTCATGGGAAATTTAATGTTGACATGAAATTGAAATTTAATATATAATGTAATCATGCAGTAAGCAGCATTAGAGTTCACATCATTTAAAGGACGATGAGGTGATTGGCTACAGCCACCTGCCATTATTTATCATTTACATCACACATGATGGACAGACTAAAAAATGGAGCAAAATCTATGCAGCAGTACAGAGATATCATCTTTTTTATTCCTCACATTCACATATTCTTTCAAAACCTGCTGCCTACGTTATCTACAATGCACCTCCACTGCCAACAGTTCAGTCGTGTCATGCCAGTATTGGTGGATATAGCCTTGAGCCACTAGCCAGTAGCAGATGTGAGTAGCAGGCAACAGAGGTCTGATAAGCTCCATTCTTTCTACCTCCACACCAGCAGATTTTCTTTGAACACTGGTACCCTGGGTAGATTTCACTACTGTAAGTGTAATAGAGCAGCCTTGGAAGTGCGGATCCCTGTTTTGTATCTTGTGCACATACAAGAGGACATACTTGCTGTTCCACTGAGTGACAGTCTGTGGTGGTAAAATGCCATGAAAGGCACCAGTGCGCCAACAAAGGTAGGGAAGAAGACAGCAAGCTTGTAAGCATAGATATAGGTTTCAGAATATTCATGAAATCAACTTTGCCAATATTTCATGAGGAAGTAAATGTATTCAAAGTGTTTGTTAGGTCTTAGTGTGTTTTCGTGACACACTGATTGCAAAAATACTGTAACTATATGTATTTACAGGAAAACTCAACAGTTTACCGTTTAATGTCACAATCAAGAATTGAGCCACCATACACCCATTCCAAATCAGGACTTAAAGCTGTACTATAGACCCTGTTCAGAGCATTTCATCCAAAACCCCATTTTAGTTGTGATCATTTTTCAGCCCAGGGCAACATTTCACTTACATGTTTTTAGCAGTGAAGTTCCCCAGTGCTTTATTATTGTATGAACAACATTGGACTGCTACTGCCACATTCATGTTTCCTGGGATGTACTGTAAACATAACAATTTTTCAAATACAAGACATACAGTATCAGAATCTACAATGATTACACCATCCATCATCATTGAATAAAAGTACAATCAATTTTTACTGTTTTTTATTTAATTTGATTTTTCTTTTGATGCCTCCACGCCAGTGATTCAGTGATCTGAGGCAGTATGTTCTCGGGCTGTCTGTCCAGCCATACGTTCATTCCCATTCTTGTGAATGCAGTATTGCAATATCTCAAGACATCCATAAGAGATTTTCTTCAAATTTGGCAGAAGTATCCACTTGGACTGAGCAATGACCAAAGTAGATTTTGGTGGTCATAGGTCAAGGTCACTGTGATCTTGCATCCATCTCATTCTTGTGAACACGATATCTTAAGTGGACCTTGTGGAAATTTCTTCAAATTTGGCACAAATGTCCACTCAGACTTAAGGATTAACTGATTAGAATTTGGTGGTCAAAGGTTACTGTGACCTCACAAAACATGTTTTGGCAACAACTGAAGAATTCATGCACTAATTGATGAACTTTCACACAAATGTCTAATAGGATAAAATGTAGGGCTGATTTGATTTTCACATTGGCTAGTCATCCTGATTAAATTGGAACCGTTGAAACAAGTTGTAGGAAGCCTCTGCAAGTAATTGGTTGCTGGCAGACACTCTGTGCTGCAATAAAATGGTTAATCAGCAGTGCCGTGCACTGTAGAGCCGATGCGCTGCTGGTTCTGCCGGCCTGAATAGAATATAATGTCTATAGCCTTACTGTTGTGTACAGCTTTATAGACTGAGCTGAGTAGTGATGCGCGGGTCGACCCGTAACCCGCGGGACCCGCAAATGGACCTGCGGGTCGGGCAGCAGTGATCGTCTGTTAAATCGGTCTGTAAATGATATTTTGACATTATTGGCTATTACTGTCATGGCATCCGAAGGTACTGATGCGTTGAGCAGGTGACAGTCCGCGGTCGTTTTCAAAACACACTTGTGTCACGCACTCCAAAAGAAACTTGTTGAAACTTTAAACAATAATTTATTGTACAAAACGGGGGAAACAAACGTTGACAAAAACGGTTCCATAATTCATATTAAATTCAAAAGATAACGAAAAAACAGCTACAAGTTAGAGGGAATAGTGATAAAGTGGTAAAACTTGGCATTGATCCACAGCCTCAGATGGATGCGCTCAAGCGTGCCGTGCGCACAAGCTCAGTTGGTAGGCTATACTATATTTTCACATTTTTAACAATGCAATTTAAAAGTTTTGTTTTTTATTGATAACCTACATTTACCAACAACAAAAAGACTACATTTAGCACCAAAAAAATATGTAAAAAAAAAAATAATAAAAAAAAATAAGTAAATAAGAAAACAAATATCGAATACCAAATTTTCATAACGAATATCTACCCATAGAAACGAATATTCGAATATCCGAATATTTGGGTACAGCCCTAATAAAATGCTGAAGTGATGATATGTGGCCATTACTCAAACAGAGGGGGAGATATTTGGTCAGACACCCAGTTGGTGACACTAATCTTGGGTGCCCACCTTGAAACTGTGCTGATTGTATAGATCTTCTGTGCTGCCAGGGTGAAGATGTGTGTGAAGCATCCATGTTTTCACAGACATAAATGTGAACTGTAAATGCAACTTGAATGGTTCACGGAGGTATACAACTGTGAGGCGGTAATTCTAGTCTATTTTTTCATATTATAATTTTAATCTCCTTTTCATATACCTTCCTGGAGCCACACTTGTGTGTAAGTGCTGGCAACAAGCACGCATTTTCGTCACACACAAAATGACTTTAGCCTTGAGACAATTTTCTGTTGACAAGCCCCTAATTATAGCAGCGGATGAAACAGCAGATGAGCATTGCTCGTAGCCCACATACTTCAGAGCCTCATGAGAGAGTGAGTGTGTCCACAGTTGGGATGAACCTGCTGAAAGGCTGCTTGTGTTCGCTCTCAAACACTGAGGCATTGCCATATGCTGTCAGTGTCTATCGCCAACCAGGAGCACAGACTGCGGTCAGCAGCCAGAAACCTTATCTGAGGTTCAGTCACACACAAAATGACAGAGCGGTGTGTGTTTGGGACTCCATCCACGTGAGAACCTGTTCCAGACAGTTTGTGAAGTGAGTGAAGAGCTGGGAGTCCCAGGTCCTCTCCAGTCACCCAGTCAGCCAGTTGTACTCACTCACAGAACAAAGTGACTTGTTTTTAGCAGTGCTAGCGGTACTTTGTGTACTTAGCAAATGTTAGCATGCCCGCCCACATGACCCCATGCCTGTTGTCTGCCATCTGCTTGGTACAGTGTAAACCAGGATTCATCTATAAAGAGAACACTTCTCCAAACTGCTAGACGCCATCTTAGGTGAGCAGTTGCCCACTTCATAATGACTGCTGTCAGGTCAAGACCCCAGTGAGGATGATGAGCATGCAGATAAGCTTCCCTGAGATGGCTTCTGACAGTCTGCAGAAATTCTTTGGTGGGCTAACAAACTGTTGCATCTGCTGTTCGGATGGCTGGTCTCAGATGGTCGTGCAGGTGAAGACTCTCAATGTTGAGGTCCTGGGCTGGTCTGAAGTTGTGAGGTCGGTTGGATGTACTGCCAAATTCTCAAAAATGACACTGGAGACGGCTTATGGTGGTGAAATGAACATTCAATTCACGGGTAACAGCTCTGATGGACATTCCTGCAATCCCCTTAAAACTTGCAACATTGGGGCTGTTATCTGATCGCATGTTTTAGAGTGGCCGTTTATTGTGTTTTTTTGACCGTTTTTTTGTTTTGTTTTTTAAGATTTTTTTTTGGGCATTTTTGCCTTTAATTGATAGGACAGCTAAGTGTGAAGGGGGGGAGAGAGAAGGTTGGAGCTGAACCTGGGCCGCTGCGGCAACAGCCTTGTACATGGGGCACCTGCTCTATCCACTAAGGCACTGCCGCCCCGTAATGATGCTGTTTCATCAGCATCTTGATATGCCACACCTATCAGGTTTTTGTGCACAAAATTTGAGAGAAATAAGTCATAGATCTTTATCTGAACCTGTGAAAAATGGGACCAAAAACAAGTGTTGCATTTAAATTTTTGTTCTGGGTGCTTTTGCTTTTGCTGTCACAGTACAGCTATAGCTAGCTACTGTGTACTGATGTGTGTTTATTTCCTGAGAAGTTGGCGTTGCTGTGCTGTGAAGTAACAGCTGCTGGGATAATGATGTGTGAGGAGTGAAGCAATGTGACAATGGAGCTGGAGGAATGTTGCAGGCACCCAGAGCAGACTGTTTGGCTCTCCCCAGTGTGCTGTTCCACCCAGCGCCTCGCCACTACACCGGGAAGTGGGTGTGTGTGTGTGTGTGTGTGTGTGTGTGTAACTCTAGGTGTGGATTCATGGCGGCTGCAGATGGTATTCTGAAGTCCATCAGATGAATGAACTCTATATGTGTGCGTGTTTCAGTCCAAACCTGAGACCAGACTGAAATAAACTGCAGGGTTTAACACACCAGCAGCAGAAACCATGATGATGTTTGGTGTGCCTGTAGATAATGACCTGACTGGTTTCATGTAGGCGACTATAATGTAGAGCTCATTACAGTCCACTCTGTGTTGGGAAATGAGCTGGGACGACGGCAGGTGGTATGCTGAACACACACACATATGCATACACATGAAAGAATGTTGGATTTAAAGAGGCACACATTTACTATAAAAACCTTGACGTCCAGCCATGCTAATTAAGTGTGTGTATTTAACGGAATTAATGTAAATAGAAATACTGAAAACCCCAGTATCAAAGGTAATACCTTAGAAATGAAGCATTTAATGACAGAACTTAGTAAAAATTTAGCTGACTCAAATATCAGTCACTTCAGTTTGAAAATCTGGGTATCATTTTCCACTGAACAGCCAAGCAGAGCAGTATTTACCTGCTGCTTTGGTTCCTCATCCATATTAGATGTGTGTATTTTCAGATGAGTGGATGCAGCAGAAACTCTCTGCCAAAGAAAGCTTTGCGTGCAGCCGAGGCTTTCTTAACTTTATGTCTCTGTTTTTGTAACATACCAATATACAACGTTATGTTTGTTCTCTCTGTATATTGTGGGAAGGCTGAAGCAAACACCACCTGTAAGCCCTGTAGCCAGTGGTGTGTTTACATACACTCGTATGTTCTGGTTAGTCATCTTAAATGTCATGAAAACAAGAAAAATGAAATCACAGTTGAGTGTGGACCCACACATTTACAGTTTAGTCCTGAAATTCAACTTTTTCGGCTTGTGGGACTTAAAGAGCCAAAAAAAATAGCAATGTCTCTTTTCAGAAATCATGATCCGTTTATTTAAGATAATTAAGATAACTCACAGTCCTTGTTGTGAACAGTATTTACTGCTAGCTCATCTAGCACCGCTGAACTAGCTAACGTTAAAGCTAAGCCAAGGAAGATGCCATGAATGATAAAATCTTCCGCCACTAGTCATCACTAGTACAAGGCTCTTGTCCATGAGTAGATGCACACTTCCTTCTGCACTGTGATACAGTTTGGGGGTATAGTTCAGTAGAGAGAAGAATAAAACTGCTCAAAACAAGATCTGTGGATTATCTTGAGTAACCAAGTCATGATTTCTGGAAAGAGACATTGCTGTTGAGTTTTTCAAATGTATATTTGTGGTGCTTTGAACACCACAAACCGAGTGCCATCTAGTTCCATTATACTGGAGCGAAGGCAAACAGCTGTTTCACATGATTTCTTCCAGTTACCTGTCTGCATTTAAAACATAGTGAAAGATGCAGGATGGGCAGTGAATGAGACTCAAAGTGAAAAAACATGAGACAGACTTTGACACAGGACAAAACTGTAGGCTAAAGGCCACTGTACACCACACAACTCTATACTTTTCATACATAATTGTTGCAAATAAATACAATCTCATGTTGTGTCAGTCATGTTTGCACACTGACTCCACAACTTTTGTCCGTCAATAGATTTTTCAGAACAGGTCAGATTTTCTGTGCGAGTTGTTTGACCGAGAAGCAGTGAAGAAAATGTGGCATAACCTGCAGGACATGTACATCTGCAACAAGAGAGAGGAATGGGGCAAACAGTATCATTTCAAAACTCAGATAGATTACTTTCAACAGTTTAGATAGCAATATTCAGGTGGATGATAATAATATACCTGAATCAGTCTGCAAGGTTTCTGTGCATAAAGATTTTTATTGAATGACAGACAGATACGGACAAGATGTACAAAAGCCTTTAAGCTATAATTATCCTTCTGCAAAGCAGTAAACCAGTCAACCACAATCTGTAACCAGGGGACATCCTGGCCCTTTGCTGGTAATTGTTTACAGTTTGAGTATCAACTTGAGACAGGTCCAGACAAAATTTTGGTCAATCTCTATAAACTGATATCTTTGTAAGAATGCAGATAAATTAAACAAGAGCTAACAACAATTTAGTTGTCAATGGATGATGGTCTGGGACTGCAAATTGACTAATGCGTTCCACCTCTTTTGCTCACATGTAAACAAAGTAGGGATGCATGACATTGAATTTTTTGCAGATATCCAATATGCCAATTCATAACTCATTTGGCCGATATCGATGTATCCACTTTTTTCCCTACCTAATTTTAGTGATGATCAAGTCTCTTCTGTAGTGGAATTAACATCATATTACACATGCATACTCTTATTGTGATGGCCCACCAGCAGATGGAGACATGAAATAGAATTATTTTCAATGTATGTAATATTCATTCGTTGTGCAAATTGAGAAAAATCACATTGGCCGATTCTGACATGACGATATTATCAGCAGGTTGGCTTATTTTGAAAGTTCATTTTAATGCGAATATCGGCCGATACCAATGACGTGCTGATATTATTGTTCACCCCTTAAACAAAGCTCACTCAAACGGGATTGGTAAATGCTACCGGGACTACAAACTGAGATCAGAAAACATCCAATACCAAAACGTGTCCTGCTGCCTACAGATTCTGCATGCTTTTGCTGAATTCTAGTCAAAATGTGCAGTTCATAGCCATTATAACTACCCAGTTAGTAGTAAGTGAAGCATATTTCCCAACATGTTGAACGTTTCCTTCACATGAGTCCTGAGAACACAAATGAAGAGCAGAGAAGAACTGAATAAAACTGACTAAGCTTGAAATGTTTCTTTCTCCATTTTGGACAACTGGCACTGCAGACCGGTTTGATGAAGTTTGGGAACCATGATGCCCAAACTAAGTAAAACTCCATTTAGAAGAAGTTATTGTTGTCCCCTGTGGAATTATTTCCCACGGTACTTTAAATAGCTTCTGGCAGGATTAAGTACATCTCTCAATCTGCTGTGTGTTAGCAAGGAGGAGGAGAAGCAGGCAGAAGCTACAAACTGCCTTTAAAATCCAAATGAACTTCAAAAGAACAGTGGGTTCTTTCCCCCAGAGACAAAGACTATTTTCATCCATCTCTTTGTACATTCTCTCTTCCTCCTATTTCCCTCCAGCCCACCTCTTCCACCCAATACTTTGTGACCCCCGGTGTTGTGCCTGAGATAGTGATGTATAATTCACCAGTTACCTTCATCCCAGTAGCTACCTGGACAGGATGGCAGGTCAACTGATGAACTACAACAGATGAAGGTGGCTGAGGGGGTGCGTGTGTGTGTCGGTGTATGTGTGTAGGAAGCTATAGGTCAGGGCTTTGAAGTATTATCCTCCTCTGCAGGTGAACTCGTGGGGTTTCGAGGGGGTAGGTCAGGGCACGGTCATTTCCTCGCTACTGTCATGTGGCTGCTGGCTTACCTATAGAACACTGTACAAGGTGATCCAAATGTCAAAGCACATGGAAACCACCAACTAAACCAGTACCAGGACTCTCTATTTGGAACAGTGACGCTGAGACCTTACTGTCTTTCTTTACATACACCATGGTAAGCTAACAGCAGCTAACAAGAAAAAAAAAATTCAAAGTGGTAGAACACATTGAGCTGTTTCACATTGCCACCTGTAAATCAAAGTAGTGGATTTTTACCCAGTGATGGAAATGGAGTCCAAGTTGTAGCACATGAACAGGGTGAGCTGAGACATTCTGGTTGCCTCCAAGCTGTTTGTGGGTGGATGCTGGACCTTGGTGAATGTCACATGTAATTTCATGAATATAGGGAGATGCTAAAATGAAAGGTCATGCTGGGGATATCCTGTATTTTTTAATTTCAACAAATCACATGAAATTAATCCCATGACAACTATAACAATGAATGTATCTAATATCAAGTATTATGTGTGTATCAAAGCTTGATATATCTTCGCCCTAATAGAACTCAGTTGTGTCCAAAAGCTATTAAAAACACGTCAGTGAGCCACACTGTTGCACTGACTTTCACCCGGGAGGCCGATGTTTACTTCCCGTGTGATTGTAAAGCCAAACCCTGTTATTTTTTCTGAAACCCAACCACATGCTTTTGTTGCCTAAACCCAACCATGTGCATGTGTAGGTATAGTGTAACCACATGCGTGTCTTGTTAAAGGAAAAAACACTCAACTCACGGTGTTGTACCAACATAGTGCGTTTATTTTGAAAGAGACAGCATGTAACAGGCTGAAGTTGACATGGCGTCCCAGAACGTCAACAACCAATGCACCCAGGGTACCTCACACGTCATATCTCAACGTGGAAAGTCCATGACCAAACGTCCATATGTGACAAGGTCAGAGTGAAAATGTGTTGACTAAATAATGGAGGGCAACAGGTCAGAATAAAAATAATCACAGGTACCTGAGCTGGCTGTGTGGACACTCGGCAGCTTCTGCCTGATCTAACAACTGTATCACATGGCAGACTGACAAAATATGCATCAGCTGTTCGATGAAACTTTATTCCAGAGCTGAGGATGCGGCTGACTGATAGCGGCAGGGTAGTTATTTTGGATATGCATTGCATCAACAGCAAGACTTGATCAAAACCAAGGATATACCTGGACCATGTATGAAACACAAGGGGGCTTTAATTTAAAACGAGGACTCTTAATTTGAAACTTGAAGTGGCCAGCAAGCCAGCAAGTGGGAGCTGTGAGTGCTTTGCACATCTGAATAGTACAGGGCTTTTAGCAAAACAGCATACTGGTACAACGGTGTGTTCAATTAAGGGTCAGGTCGCAGGGCTAATATTAACAGGTCTGGGTGGGTCCGAATTTGACTCTTAGATAATTACAGGTAAAAGGTAAGTTCCAGTGCTGATCTTTGCATGTGGGGGTTTTGCAAAACTGGACCCTTGCAGGACTTTGTCCCACAAACACCATCCTGCTGCCCCAAAATACCTACTACAGTACGAAATTTGAATTAATCTGCAGCTGAAAATAGTCCCCAATGCACTGTTTTCTCCTGATTGAGTACTATTGGCTAAAAATGAAATATGTATATGTAATTTATGTTTATATTTATTTATTTTTGTCAGAAAGTATCAAGAGATGGGAAGGTTGTTGGTTTTGGTCTTTAAATGGGATCTGTAAATAACACCAACCTCAGACTTGAAAGCTACAGTTGCTAACTTTTATGAAAATAACTTTGTGTCATATTTGCTGCAACTGTCACTGTATTCTGAGAGAAGTACATGAGACGGATAATCTGTGAAAAAATAATGTCCCTCCTCCTCTTCCTACTGCCTCTAATGGCATTCACTACAATCAGAGCCGAAGAGTATCTAAAGCAGCTGTCATTCTATCAGTTACTGCTGATGAAATGTGGTCCAACTGTCAAACTAGGCAGTGCTGATCAAATATGAATCAAGATTCTGTTAGTGATTTGCTTATTTCTCACCTCAAATGTTTTCAGAAACATATTTTAGTGTGGTGTTTAACTGTGTTTGTACTGTTTTGTTTTGTGGTTGGCCAGTAGTAGCAGTAATGCATTCTGTTTGGGGACTGATTGTTGATGTCAGACCTGTGACATGACATCCATTTTTAGTGTTAAGTGTGGGCTGGTTTTAATGCACTAAAGGCTAATGTGATCTTACATCTATTGTTGGGGTTCAGGTTTTAAATCCACACTAAGAGACCTAGGGCAGCGCAGAGGCTGTAGGTGTGAGTACACGGTCAAGGTGGAAATGAGCAAATGGTTTTTCTGGATTTTTATCAACTCCATGCATTAATGGCCGAAGGGAAATGAGTGCACTAGTGCCAGTGAGTGTGATCGCTGTTGTAATGACTTTTTATTTTGTCAATTACACATGGAGAATTCCATTAGAGAGAGAAGTACCAGAGAAAACCTGGTTCAGACACTCAAAGCAAAGTTGCAGTAATCAAAGATACAGGTTACTCCACTATCAAAACTACAGATTTTTCCTCTTACCTGTAGTGCTATTTATCAATCTAGATTGTTTTGGTGTGAATTGCTGAGTGTCTGCCCTCTCGGCTCATGGTGCTCAAAGTGCCAAAAAAATATATTTGAAAACTCAACAGCAATGTCTCTTTCCAGAAATCATGACCCGGTTACTCAAGATAATCTACAGACCTGGTTGTAAGCAGTTTCATGTAGGAACTGTTTTCTTTCTACTGAACTACACCCACCAACCGTATCACTGCGCANTCTGCCCCCCCCCCAGCTCATGGTGCTCAAAGTGTCAAAAAAAATACATTTGAAAACTCAACAGCAATGTCCCGTTCCAGAAATCATGACCCGGTTACTCAAGATAATCTACAGACCTGGTTGTGAGCAGTTTCATGTAGGAACTATTTTCTTTCTACTGAACTACACCCACCAACCGTATCACTGCGCAGAAGAAAGTGTGCATCTACTCATGGACAAGAGGCCCGTGCTTGTGACTGCGTGAGACGTAAACATTAACGGCGTCTTCCTTGTCTGAGCTGTAATATTAGCTAGCTCATTGATGCTAGATGAGCTAGCAGTAGATGCAGCCTTCCATCTGTGTGGTTGAGCACACGGTACTGTTGTTGACGGAAGAAGCCATCATAAAACATGGCAACAATAATGACATGTTTGCCACTACTAAAGTCTCCTATAAGTCTGAGGGGGGCACACCAAAGAGGACATATTTAGATTCTCATTAAACCGATGAGCATCTTGACTGCACATCTTTTTAGAGGTGGTTTCTAGAGTCGATGTTAAAGGGACAGTTAACCCAAAAACTGTCCCTTTAACAGTTCCATTTAATTAGATAGAAGGCAGACATCCCCATGGCTGATAATTTAAACACTCTGCAGCTCACACCAAAAAAATCCAGACTGATAAAAAGCACTACAGGTAAGAGGGAAAATATGTATGTTTGATTATTCGGTGAACTGTCTCTTTAATTTACCCACTGTATCTATAATCACTGTATAGGTCAGGAGGATGGTTAAAATGCCAGGTCAGATAATACACATTGAACTACTTAGATCGAGGAACAATGCCACTTCATTTTACTCTGTACTACACCTCCCAGTGTTACAGTCAGCCAGCCTGTTATTATTGCACTTCCTTTCATGATGAGTGCAGTAATAAGAGACTCAAACACACAGGGCACCTGCAGAGGAAATAATAGCCTCTAAGTGTGAGCGGGCAGATGGCGTCTATTCTAACTTAGATCAGTGTGTGGACATTACAGTGCTCGGCCGTGATGAATGCAGTGGGTGTTCCAACACAAGGAAATGTTAAATATGCCCTCCCTCCTCTCATTTATTCTCCCCTCTGCCCCTCTCCCTCCGACACACAGGGGACTATCAGCAGGGCAGGAAGTCCTTTTTTACTAATCTAAATGCTTTAATTAAGCCCTGCGACCACTTGGGAAGAGACAAAGGGGTAATGCCATCAGCCTCATTAAAGCTTGCTGCATCTGCACTCTGCTCTACTATTAGCTGCCATGGGAGCACTGTCACTGGATACTTAACTAACCTGGGTTTGTCTCATCACAAAGATAAATGCTAGACCAGGCTTAGAATAACCTGGACATGTCCATTAAAGCCACTTGACTTATTATTAAAACCCTCGAGAAAGTTTGAAAAATCCAGCACTTTTTTGTGGTGCTGATAAAACCCTATCATAGTTTCAAATGACAGGTGCAAATGTAGCTGGTCATAGTGTCACCATTGATTAACCGTACTCCAATGATGTCCGATTCACTTGATTGAAATAGGAGTTTTGGTCCTTTGGGTTCATCGTACTGATAATCATGTCCCTCTGTTCCTCACTGAAACCTCAAAGGTTGTCCATCATAATTTACATTTTAAAAGGCAATCTCAGGCTTGTTGCGGTTGACTGTACAGAAGTCAGTCTAGAGACAGGTCTGCCATGTTGGGTGTACAATATGATAGCTTCAATAAGTTAACATTGGGGAAAGATGGGTAATCTGCACACTGAATGTTAGAAGCAATATTGCAAGCTCTCAAGAATTAAATGAGGTGATGTTTTAACTATCAAGATTAATGCCAGGAAATCGTTGTGGTTTGGAAAATCAGACTTTTTGGACACACTGAACACTATGTCCCATGTGCCTCTGGTCTAAACAGACTTGGATATTAAACACCTGACAATATTATTGGGGTTTGTTTGATTTTTTACCTTATGGCACTGCAATCAAACTTGATCACCACCTAAATTTGCTTGAAAACTGGATAGCATCTCAAAGCAGGGTGCAGCCATCTTTCAACAAGCGAGTAAGTGACATCACAAAAATGGTTGTTTACTTGGAAAGCTGAGTACAACACTGTACATCAGATTAGCTGAGTATTGATACGATAGAGTTTGAGAGTTTTGAGATGCTAAGAAGCAGGGACAATCTCAAAAAACACAATTGCCTATGCTTTTTGAGGTGGTAAGCCCAAATGTAATGGAAAGACCTGTTAACATGGAGTCTGACGACAGCGGCCAAAGTGAGAGAAGCCTGAACTCGAAAGTTAGCGCATCGGGTGGTCCATGACTAGTGTCACATTCAGTGCAAGGTAGCTGCAGCTGACAAACATGGAAAATGTGCTCTACCACTGTCTCCATCAAGCTGTTGGGCCAAGGAAACAATGCAAGATGCTATAACGTAATGTTAACATGATCTGTTTTGCATTCAAGTGCCCATTCTCTTCTCCGTGTACAAAACAGACTTTTGTCCTTGGTGTGGAGACACCACAAAGATCTTGCTTGCTCTCAGAATTTTGGAAACAAAGAGCTCCCTCCTCAGCAACAGAATCGGCTAGTTAATGATGTTGGCTTCACCTTAGATCATAAACCAAAGGCTTTACCCTGTTTACCCCTGACCACTGTTGTAATGTCTCCTCTACCATTTTTGCATATCTATACAATCAATCGCAAACTCCAGTTCCTCTCTCAAAGCAGCAAGTATGGTTGACCTGCACCAGCTGTGCAGCTTGAATCCCCTCTATCAAACACTACTACTGAACTGACTTCCTGTATTTCCGGGCACAGTCATTAAAGGACAAAACATGTTTTACAGTACCAAGTTTACCAAGCCTACCTCAACAACTCCTGGCAAACTAGCGGACAACAAAAACGACCTGTTCATTTAACGTCACCAAGATGGCTGCGCCTTGCTGGGGAAAAAGTGAAATACTGTATAGTTTTCTAACAAATGGCTGGTTGCAAAGCAGCTCGCAGAGGAAGCAGCAACAGTAGGCAGGCCAAAGCATTTTGAATAGGGCACCGTGAATAAGATTTGCCACTTGGTTGGGTAAAAAGAAATCATGTGATCCATCAGCTGACTCCCCTCCATCAATCAGCTCATTGGGCTGCTTGAGATCAGCTGATGTAGCTGGGATGTGAGCTGAGCTTGACACCGTGGCCTGCCTGACCTAACACTAACACTATGCTCAATTAATGAGCATCTTAGCAGTAGCTGAAACTCTTTCAGGGTTTAACTTCTCATGTTGCTGCAGCGAAGTAAAGCACTCCAGGATGTGTCAGTGCAGTGTGACATCACTGTTCGGTGTGATTACAGTTTCAACAGCGCACACTTCTGACCACACCTATCAGTGATGCTTGTTTGATGCCACAGAAGGCATCAGAATGCAAACAATAGCTTTTGTAATTCTCTAACCTGGAGAGCACAGCCACACTTTATTTGATATAAATGGCCTTGCACTGCACAATGCTGAACTGGCACTGCTCCTGTAAACGACTTGTTACATTATAAACCCCATAGTGGAGAATACCATCACTGTTATAAGATTAGTATGAAGGAAAACTATTGCTTTCTCCAGTTCTGCACTGGTACAACTCTTCTGAAATGAAACAGGCTATGGTCAGAGTTATTTCCTTTACTCTGTTAGAGTTTTGTGTGGTGGTTTGTGCTCCACTTGGCTAACATTAGTCATCAGATTTCATCTTCTTCTTATAAAGCAAGTTACTGAGTTATTAAATCTGAATGTCCCCCAATGCTTTCTTTTGAAATGAACTCTACATGACTCTTGCGGAGAGGTTTTCAAACTGTGAAGTGCACTAACCCAGGGGAACACAGGAGAGTTGAAGGGGAGGGTGCAGGCGGGGGAGGCTGGAGGCAAAGATACTGTGTGAGGTGAAAGGGACAGGTGCATGACGGTGTTTGGTGAGCAGTTCCAGCAGCAGCAGTGGCTGTGATAGACAGCTCAAGGAGGCTGGTAAGGCATTTTAAAACCTTAAGAGCCTGAAAGAGCATACCCCTAGTCACAAATCTGAACACACAGACGTGATGAAAGTGGGACTTACACTTTCCAAGGATATTGTGATGTCCATTAAAAAATGTCCAAGTCATAAAGAAACAAAACTAGACTACTGATCATTTTAACTGCAGAACTTGCCTGAGAATCATCACATTTTTAAGTTTTTTTTCTATATCAAAGTAATCCAGTGATGATTGTCTGTACATCTAAGAGCACTTTACAAACAGGAACTGATGATAACTAATTCAGCGTACTTCTAATGGTGACAATACAGATTAAGAATCACAGATGATACAAATCAGGTTTTCTCTTTTTTTCCTTAAGTCCCTTTCCTACTGGACAAAAACCCACTAACACCCACTAACATCTTTGGCCTTCAGTGGGATGGTTACAGTCGGCATTCATTCCCAGGACAAATGACTCTGAAGTAGTCACGGGTATCAGCTCCGATCAGCAGTGATGGAAACATTACACACGGTTGGACACACTCATTTTCGCCCCTTTTGTGGGGCTATGCAATGAAGTGCTGCCACAAATTTGTCTTTGTCCAAGCAGCGCTCAAACGTTGATCCAAATTAGTCAGCACCGAGTTTGAAAGAGAATGAAAAAGTAACAGATATTAAAAAGAAGTAACTACATTGTGACATTTCCAATGGGCTCCATGCTCCTAATATCTGTTACTAACCCTGTGCAGAATGTGACACATCAAAAAAATAAACTAAAAATAGGGTAAAAATCTTACCTCCTGACTAACTATTCACTGAGTCAAAGACAAAAATATTGAGCCCATACTGTTGGGCATTTGTTACAGGTGATTTTTAAGTACAGTAAACAATCATATCTAACCCCCTTTTATGTAAAATTTGAATAACAGGAAAATAATACAGGTGTAACTAGACCAAATAGTGCGTTGTTATCCTCAAGGAAAAGAAATTTCATTCACATAAAACACACAAAAAAGCTATCAAAAATACAGCAATCAAGCCTCTTCATTACAGTACAGTATCTTAAAAAACATGGCATGACAATACAATTCTGTGAAATACATTTTTGTGCTAGTAGGAAAATAGCAATACAAAAGGTATCATGCTTGTGTAGCAGAAAAAAAAAATCAATGCAGTTTTTGGGCTGGCATTGAGCAGAGTCACAAGCATTGTTAAGAGGGCACAAATAGTTTAGATTGCATCAAGACAATGTTGACCACTATGAAACCTTTAGACAACAAGTACAATGTAACTAATCCTGTTGTATAAAATAGATATGACCAACAGCAGCGAATCCTTTAATCCTCCAAGCACACATTGTAAGGGTTATGGTTTTACAAGTTGGATCATGACTCCCTATGTGTCTATACCTAGGCATTTCCATGGCCTACGAATACTTTTAAATTGCACTGCATTTTTGAGATGGAGCAATGTTTGTGTTTTCCATTGTGACCGGTCATGGAAATTTTATTTTGAGTCCGTGAAGAGTCATGGAAAAGTTTTGACATTTTGTCCGTGAAAATGTGTGGGAACCCTGTTAAAATCTCATCTAGTAGTCTATACTATATAGTGAGCGCTGCCCCTCTCCAGTGTTCTGCTTTGCTGTCAGAAACCTGGTGAAGGTCATCCAATGATAATGCTTTCTGAGACAGTGTTGTTGTGTTGCTCCCCTCAGGCCTGGCCAGGGCCAAGTCCGTCCCCAGCCATACCTACTCCAACGAGGTGGTGACCCTATGGTACAGGCCTCCAGATGTCCTGCTGGGATCCACAGACTACTCCACCTGCCTGGACATGTGGTGAGTACTCCTAACCCCTGACCCTGAAATCCCCCTCACTCTCTTTGTGTAATTAATCTTTGATTTATCCAGGTAGTTCCTTGAAGATATAGATCTTTTTTCTTTTTCTACACAAAACCCATTTCAACCCACTTATATGTAGCTCAATCTAACCCGAGGGTGTGTTCAGTGTAGTATGCTGTGTAGATTAGTCCTTGGATAAATATGTGCCCTTGATCGTAGTTGCCTCGTATGTATTTTCTCTCTGTGGTCACCCTTCTTCCCACTAATAGTGTGGATCTGGAGATGCAGAATCACACACATCCATCACATTCACACTTACACCCACAGATGGAGCTACTACAGATATGCAT
Organism: Epinephelus moara; assembly: GCF_006386435.1. Taxonomy (NCBI): domain Eukaryota; kingdom Metazoa; phylum Chordata; class Actinopteri; order Perciformes; family Serranidae; genus Epinephelus; species Epinephelus moara. The sequence goes on from NC_065511.1 coordinate 8,361,001, forward strand.
GAAGCAACTACTAAAATGCAGTGTGCTTATCATTTCATTGGACTCTAACTAGACTTTGAACAACAGACACATTAGCAGGCATATTATCCCATGTCTAGATGTGTGGGTTAGGGTTAGGGTGTTAGATGTGATATAAATTAAAGTAGGGCTGCATGATTTGGGGGACAAATTGAATCTGATTTTTAATGCAGTTAAAATTTACAATTAAATTTTGCTTTTTTTCATTCCAAAAGGCATCTTAGCAAGCCAAACCTTAAGCCGAAAACACATCAAGCAGTGGCAAGGGGAAACTCGCCGTGGTAAATACATCTGCAGCCAGAATGCTCGTTCATGTGTTTCAGATGGGAAGAAATTCTTTGTAACATAGGTCACCATGTCACAGCAGTCACAAGACTCAGTTTACTGATTGGCTGTGGGTATTTTCTGGCTGCAATTCACCGCTAAAAGTTAAGCTAACCCCAACCTTTCTGTTGGCCACACTTTGCCGCAGACTCATCTGGCTGGCAGCAAGAGCTTTCCACAGCAGTTGCATGGCAGCTCGCCGCAGCCTGAACTTCTCCACTGCTTGATGTTTTTTCAGCATTATCTAATTATCTGTAGAAAAAAATAGCAATTGAGCTAACATAAGGCAATATAGTGCATTAGTGGTGTACTTCCTCAACCAGCATTTGTATGTGGGGCCCATGTGGGTAGTAAATGGGTTGAAAAATCGGCCATATATGGAATTGTCCATAGGCTTGGTGTTGTCCCAATGCCAACTGCCCACATCGATGGTCTTACCCAAGTGGGCTGCACATGGTTATGCTATGGCTACTGGGCACAAAGTGGGTATGAGCCCAAACTGTGCATCTTATCTGGGGGCTACTTGGGTAAACCCACACATGAGGGCAATTGGTATGGGGACAATATGTAACCCATGAACAATACCAAAAATGGCCCATTTTCCAGCCCATAAATTACCCACATCGGCCCTATGTACAAATGTTGGCGGGCCAGTTCTTAACATTCATTATTAAAAACAAACTTGACATTATTTTAGTGATAACAAAGATACCGTTTTTATATCTTACAGCCCCCCTTAATACTGTTCAGCACAATAGCTGCCTCAGCTAAGGTTAGTGAGTATGTTTACATGGACAGGTTAATTCCCTTTTCATTCGGAATGAAAGTTCATTCCTATTAAAAGTGATCTTGTAAACACCTAATTCGGAATGAAAATGGCCAATGCGATTGAAAATTCAATCCGATGTAAAGGGCTGGAATATTCCGTTTCTAATTCCAAATGAAAGAATTTCTCGCACTTGTATACACTCATTCCTCTTTAAGTTCATTCCAGTCTTTCTGCGCATGCTCGTTTCCTTGCCCTTCTGGCGCAATGACGTCTATAGCGCGCATAGCAACGAGCTGAGAGAGCTTCTTCCGGTAAACGTAAACATGTAACATCCGCCCCTCCCCCTATCCAATCAGAAACCTTCCCTGCCCCAAACCTTGCGTGGACCCGAATACAGGCGATTAAAAGGCGATAAAACTGATCTCCCATGTAAACCCTCATTCGGGACGAATATTTCACATGTAAACTACCTGGAAAAACTTAAATTCCAAATGATTTCATTCAGATTTATTTCATTCTGAATGAGAAGCCATCATGTAACCGCACCCATTGTCACAGTCTGACAGGATGGGCTGCTTTCACATCACCAAATCGAGAAGGTCATGATTCAGAGGTTTCCAGGCGATGAATATAAAACAGACATATGATGTGCATAGTGCTTAAATTTGGAAATTCTAGTGACTTTTTACTATCTGCCAGCTCACTTAACAGATACCAAGCTGACTGCTAACCAGCTCCTCTGGTTAGAAAATGACAAGAATTAAATATGTATTGTACATATTTTCTATGCACAGAGAGACTTTTTTAACAGAAAAACATACAGTCATTCCATGCTTTCCATTAATTATACATATAAGCAGCTGTGCAGTGTGTTCTGGTAACCCTGCATGCATTCTGTGAGAGAGGGCGTCACATTGGCTGCTCCTCTATTGCATTAGGTTGAGGTTCAGGCAGCCAATTCGTTGCCTCTGGAAAATCAATTGAAAATGAAACAGACAGGCTTATTTCTCACCTATTGTCAACTATTTTTGTAGTACAGTGAAAACCATTTAAAGTCATCATGTCAGCCCAGGTCCAATTGATCATCATATGTGGATGTTAATGATCACGATTTTCCCTCTTTGTCTTTATTTCTCATGCATAATACTGTCTCATTTACATTTGTATATTTATTACCTTATATTACACATTCTGTAAGCAGACTACTTGATTAATAAAAGTAAATAATTTAAACAGTTTTAAACAGCATTTGCATAGGAATGATTGTCCCAAGCTTTTTGATGCATATAGGTGGTTACTGCACTGTAACCTATATCACAATAAGCTTTTTCCACTATGTAAAAGAACATTTCCAAATGAGCCACCATGTTGATTCAGTCTGAAATCTGGCAGAAGAGAGTCGACCAGTGAAAGCACACCCATCAGGCGTCCAAAGCTAGGATGTGGTGTGACCCCTTGCATCCACAAACTCCCCTGTGGACATGCACCATTAGTGATGTTGCATCTGATACCAGAGCTTTTAGACATGTTTGAGATACATTTAGATAATTACATTGTTGGTAACTCTTAAAATTGGCCTAACATGTAGCATTAATGCAACAAATTAGCAAAGATACAGGAAAATAAATATACAAATGGTAATCAATCATGATGGTTTAACAACACGTACAAAAAAACAAAGATCAAACTTTATTACTAAAATGATAAATTATGTTCTGGAAAAAAACATTAAAAAAATAAACTAATGAGACAGATTTCAAGAATTTGAATTTTTGCCCGATTCATCATCTGGTAGTTTTAGCTCATTTAGAAGTAAGACTTTAAATCAAGTTGAGCAAAACTGCAGCAAATGCTTGAACAGGAGGTGGAAAATGAGTATACCCCAGAGATGGAGGTATCTGTTTCCCCTGCTAGACCAGCCATTCTCCACCTAGTGTCCCTTTCCCCCGAGGCTTTCTTCCAGCACTACTTGGTGACCCCTTCTGTCTGGGCACTCAGCAGGGACATTCCATGAACCCCAGCTGCATCCTGCAGCATCCAATTACAGAACAGTTGGGGGCTTTGGGGGTCTGGGAGGCAGAGGGATAGTGTCTGCTTCAAGGGTATTTGCAGGTGGGCAATCTATAGGGTGGCGTTCCATTCCACTGAGATTCACCCTGCGACACACACACACACACGCACACAGTCACCCTGGTCACTTAGGAAGCAGTCTTCCATGAAGAAACATCTCTTCCAGGACCAAAAGGTTGTGCAGATCTGTCTTCCTGCCATGAGAAGCATCCATCACAGCAGCCTACAGGTTACAGGCTGCCATCTGTGAGGAGAGGGGACGTGATGGAAGACCGGCAAAGAGCTGCTCTATTTTTAGCTTCCTGCAGCTCTCACTCACGTCCGTCAATCATAGTCAACACTGAGATCACTCAGGTGTGGTCATGCACAGATTAATGTACAGCTGTAATTATGGTAGGCTGAAGTGCATAACAACTTCAACTAAAATGGCAAGGCTGGTTTTATTCTCTATTTCTATGCCTCTGCGCTGCCGATAGCCATGACCAGAGGAATTATGTTTTCAGGTTGTCTGTCTGTCTGTCTGTCTGTCTGTCTGTCTTTCCTTCCTTCCATCCCAATTTTGCGATATCTCAGTAACAACTTGAGAGAATCTCTTCAAATTAATCTTAAATACTCACCTGGGCCCAAGGATGTACTAATCAGATTTTGGTCTGTAAAAGTCAAGGTCACTGTGACCTTGCATCCATCCCATTCTTGTAAGTGCAATATTTCAATAAGGCTTTAAGGGAAATGTCTTCAAATTTGGCACTTAAACTCAAGGATGAACTGATTAAAATTTGATTTTCTTCTATACATATATATAACTTAATTCTAAAAAGACTATTCATTTATTTCCTTAAACAGCTGGTCACTATAATTTTTAACAAACCTTACCCTTACTCAAACAGAAAGAAACAAAAACAGTGCAAGACTCCACTGTGGAGCTCTACAGCACAGATGAATAGGATATATCAGGCTTTGATATATACACCAAGAAATTATATTTACACCTCATATCTAAGTGCACAATTTGACACTCCAAGCTCAGTTAAAAAAAATAAATAAAGAAGCGCATAAATATATTTTGGAGAGAAACTATCATGTCTCTGACTGCTACTCCAAGGGCTTCTCTGCGTACCCACTGATACATCATCTGACTAACTGTCAGAAATAACCTACCTCAATTCTCTAAATGGTAACTGTGGCCCACTGTAACACTGTCAGGATGAGTGTGTGAAAGTGCACAGAGAAGAGATGTTAAGAGAGCCAGACAGGTCACTGTGAGCAAGTGTCCAAGGGTTTGACACCAAGGACACCAAGTGGGGTATTTCAAAGAGGGCAAATGAGTAAAACAGAGTGAGAGATGAAAAAAAGAAACCAGGGAAATTATTCATTGAGCACCGGAGTGATTTTCCTTTGCTCAAAATTATTTATTCTTTGTTCCAATTTTTCTGTGCTCACAGTGTCCCATTGCACCTGTCAGAAATGAGACACAAATATAACTTCACCGTCAGTGAGATTGGTTCATTGGTGGATTTGGTTTTGTTAACACAAAATATAGAATACTGCCAGTGTTGCAAATCAACCTCCATGTGGCATCTGTATCAAAGTGAAGAAAAAAGACAGTAAATCATATTCTCAAACTGATTCTGTAACCTCAACTTGAACTGTTATGTTGCTTGGTGTGAGTGAGAGGTTTATCTCTCTGTCACTGGTACACAACATGACATCAGAGTTGTGTTATTTATGTACTCTCTGAACCTGTTTACATCTGGTATTAACATGCATTTCAATGATTCGAACACAAGTGGACAGCCAACACACATTGCCATCCACAACTGTACCTATCATAAGTCTCCAGCTTACTGCCTACATCACTTATGCTAGAAGGTCAAAGGGCCCCACAAACAGTTTTTATGTCCGCACTCTCTAGCTGCTCCCTAACCACGCTAGCAGTTGTGTAGGCTGGAGATCTTGCTGTAAGCAGAATTCAACATGTCTCCTTCGATAGGGGGAAACGATGGACTGTCACACAACACTCCGTCCAACTTGTCATAAAATGGGCAAGTTATAGAGCGCTAGGGCGCTGTCACCAAAATGACGTATTTTCCTGTTCCTGTTGCTTGTTGAGAAAGCATTGGGAGCATAAGCATTTACACTACTAAAATGTGGACAAATGCATCCCAGATTATTAGAAGCATAGTCACACTGTAGCCCTCAGTGCAGTGAGCGACCCTTCTGGTTCTTTACTAGCATCGTCTCAGTATGACACTTAATAAACTAAAGATATTGTATGAACATAAGTATCTTTTTACTGTATTGCACTAAATCCCACATATGTACAAGATCATTTAAGACTATCTGTGAGTGAATACCAGATTTAAACAATAAAGCAGAGGCTTTCCTGTTGCATTACAGATCTGCTCTCAGCCAGGTCTGCTGCCGTCAGGAGGCTTCATTAACTGTCTGTAAGCAAACAGGCCTGTATTTACTGAGGCTAATTTACTATGTGCTAAAACTTAAGGAGCGCAGCTGGCCCCACTGACTCACTGAATCACTGAGATGTTACAGTTACAACCTCCAGTGGCTCTGATGCTTGAACCCGAAAGCATGACACAAAGACAGTCTGAGTGAGATCAAAGTTCTCCTTTACTGAGGTCCAAAAACAGGCAAGGGTCAAAACCACATAATCAATTAGAATAGGCTAACTTATCCAGGCAAGGGGCATGCCAAAAATCAACAATTAGGAAAAAGGAAAGCAGGTGAGTGTGTTGGCAGGGAAGGTCAGGTGATGGAAAAGGTGAGAAAGGGGTACTGTAGGACTGGAGGGAGTGGCTGGATCTGGGATTACAGGGAGGCCGTATCCCAGTGTTGCCCCCCAAAGGCCAAAGGCCTGAATACTCAGAGACTTAGGGTACAGTCACACAGGGGCAAAACCTCCTGTTCACTTCCATTTCATACAAACAAAGGGGTGAATAAAACCTTTGCATATGGAGGCAAAGCAAATTTGCATCTTTGCATTGCATTGATTTCAACTTTGATGCACTTTGACATGCACAGTCTCTGCCACAACCAATAGCAAAGGAGTATGTAGTATTTGGAGTAGACAGAGATTGTTGCCACGTTAAACCAGCTGATATCATATGATATTGGCCATGAAAAATACAACCTGCCCCACATGAGAGATGCTGCCTTGCTGGCAGTGAGTCTGGGAGGCAGGCATGGAAGATAAGAAAATGGAAAATTATACCAATAAATCACATTTTGCTGTATTTATTAACATGCTAGCTAACAGCACATCCACGTCTGAGGCCATGGAGTAGAGCCGCTGCTCCTTCGTGTCGAAAGGGGCCAGTTGAGGTGTTTCGAGCATCTGATTAGGATGCATCCTCGGTGCCTCCTGTTGGCGGTGTTCTGGGAACGTCCCACCGGTAGGAAGCCCCAGGGTAGACCCAGAACATGCTGGAGGGATTACATATCTCGCCTGGCCTGGAGCACCCTGGGGCCCATCTGGAGGAGCCTGAAAGCATCGCTGGGGAAAGAGAGGTCTGGGGTGCTTTGCTTGGCCTGCTGCCCCAGTGACCCGGCTTTGGATAAGCAGATGAAAATGGATGGATGGATGGATGGATGGATGGACCTTTCTTGTTAAGTCTGGTCTTGTATACCTTCTCTCACTGTTAGAGGAATTCATCCAGTATTAGAGGTATATCATATGACTGGCCCGACAGCAAAGTGATTGACAGGTACAACCCTATAGATGAAAATGGGATTATTTGGATGCTGACCTCATACTCACACCCTTCAGGTAATGTCTATATGCTCCAGTAGATATACTGGATGCCGAGATCAGAGCTGTGCCATGAAGATGGATGCATCTTCATGATACAGGATTACATTCACAACAGGCTTCATGACCACTGAAATGGAAAGAATGTGGACATTTTGAGGGATGAATTTATAGTTTAATTATTCTCTCTTTCTGTCTCTTTCTCTCTCCCTGTCTTTGCATTGCTGGTGTTTGGGCTCAGAGGGAGCGAGCACTGAGGCAGAAAGTGAATCTGTCAAGAAACAATAGCCCTTTGGCAAATGAGCACTGACAACAGTTTACACACGCACGCACGCACGCACGCACGCACACACACACACACACACACACACACACACACACACACTCATTGGACTTGATACTTCTCAGTGTAACAGCTCCTCACAGGTTGCATTGATTTACCGATTTACTGATTTCAACCTACACTTACAGTCTAACAACCTGTAGGAAGAAAACATATCAATATCTTCTCATAATGACTTTCACTCTGAGGCTTGTTGAGGTGATTACTGTAAACAGTGAGCATTGCAGATGTATACAAAGACCCTACCAGTCATTGTTAAACCTCAGTTGTGTTTTTCACTGATTGTAATGATGGTGCTGTTATTTTTGGCAGCAAAGCTGTCAGTGATATCAGAATAAATTAAAACAATCCACTGTTTGAAACCGAGCCAGTATTGAATGGGAGGCCTTATCATGTGTTGTTCTCTTTTAAAGGGGAGTGGGCTGCATTTTCATTGAGATGATCCAAGGAGTGGCTGCCTTTCCTGGGATGAAGGACATCCAGGACCAGCTGGAGAGGATATTCCTGGTGAGTCACTGATGCTGCAGTGTCTAAGTTCGTGCGCTGTATGAGTGTGTTATGAAGGCAGCTATTGTAGAAAAGCTCGTACCCTGCGGCCTGCACCAGTACTGCTGGATCTCCTTTCCTTTCAGTCCAACAACAGCAGGAATATGGCTGACACATAGAAAACTGTGCCATAGACATATAAATCATGAAGGACTGTGAAAGGACTTCTAAATTTTGAGCCTGCTCTTGACATCAATAGATCAGGCATCAGTGGTTGGATATTAAACCCAGCCTGCACTAATCAACATAATATCGACACAATTTGTCCATTACTTGCTGGGGAGGAAAAACATGCTATAAGAAGTGACTGCAAAGTTCTAACTTGTAAACTCTTATAAACAAGACCTGACAAATAATTAAATGCCAACTTCCAACACTCGACAGTTTAGACATATGGACATATTTTGGTCAGTATTCAAAAACAGTGCATATGGACAAATCTGTGCTTAAGCCATGCATACAAACATTTTAAAGCCAGGACTCATCAATATTTTCTTGAATTTGTCCGTACTTTGCAAACACCATTAGACCTTCCTTAGACCATGTGTATGCACAAATGACGAAGGTCCAGCTGTCTTTGAAAATGTAAACACACACCCTTTAACTAAATGCATAACATATAAGACCCATATTCATTAAAAAAGGCTTTAATAGACAACATCATGTAAAACCATTAATTAACTAATGCATAAAATAACTATGAAGCTGACGCCCTTTCATCCTCATTAATTATTGTTATAATTAAAATATTCAACTGTGGCAAAAAAAGTGTCCCAGTCCTTGCTCACAGTGGAGTTTATGAGACTGTCTATATTGAAATGTAACAGTTTTGGTTTTCATTGGTTTTATCGACTTGGTTTATAATACCTGGCTACTCCCACTAATTTCTAGTTCCATGAAATTGAACATTTATGAAGATTATATAAAAGATTCTGATTTACCTCCCAAGCAGAAGTTAAGATGACATATCTTGCTGGAAGTTATGGCAGCCTGTGCTTTCAGGAAAGAGCACATCAGAGACTGACATAAGATGCTGGATTGGAATGACGAGTGGCTTATTAGCTGTTTCCCACTGCCAAGACATTCATATGCGCATAGAAACAGCTTCCCCACTTTCTCCGAGATACACTTCTAGACAAATGTATTTCCTTTTATAGAGAAATGGGGATGCGACAGTATGCTGATTGCAAATAGCAAGCATGCGATTGTAGACAGTATGTCGGCTTGCTGAAGCAAAAGAGGCGTGACTGACGTGACATGTAACGCAACAGCATCAGCCTCTACTGTAACATACAACAAACCCGTTGGCAGCACTTTATGAAATCAGCAAAACATCACACCCGTGTCACCCATGATCCTGTCCCTTTTATACAGACGTTGTTGCGGCACTGTTACTACCTCCGATGCCCGCTTAAAAGCAAGACAACTCTGTCTGCCCATTCTGCGACTGTACCTTTTATACAGAACGGCGAGGCAGAATTACAGCGTGAAATTCCCGCCTTGAAGTGGCAGTGTAAAGGGGGCTTAGAATGATTCTGATTCACTGACATACGCATGCCGGTAAGTACAAAATTGGCCAGTGCACATGCGTCATTACTGTGATGGTAATTTTACATGCACACTTATTTAGTTTGCAAAGTAAGGCCATTTCTACGCACATATTAGTGAATGAAGCCTAATCACTTACTGTAACATGAAAGAGCATTATTTTTAAATGTATCCTTTTCCGCTCGATTATGCACCTACAGTGCAACTCTTAAACTCCTAGATTTGCTGACACGTGAAGCCTCATGTTTTACCTGTAAGACTCACATGCAGAGCGTATCTCGTGCTTTGCTGCTGACAGCTCTGTCAGCTGACGTGTTGATCACAGTGGACAGCAGTAGAGGAGGAGGTGGCAGCTTATGATCTGGTTCAGGAGTAGCATCCATCACCAGAGCTGAGTGTCAGAGGGGCAAGCAGAAGCAAAGATGGAGAAACAGATTAGGTTTGCAGTGAGGTAAGTCTGACGCAAGTCTGGGTTTGTAGAACTTTGTATTCTGCCATGTTGTTATCTCGTACAATGACACAGCAGCAATGAAAAAGTCTGATGCTTTCTACTTGTCTTTTTCAAGTGGCGCTCATAAGCTGCAAAATGCTTGCATTTAAAACACCATACAGGTAGATCAGGCTCATTTATCTCTGTGTATTATGTGAGAAATGAAACATATTTCAGTGAGACAGGCAAATATCACCTGGAGCATGAATCTTAGTTTGTGTTGCAACATGCTGATGGCAGGGTCAGAATGTGGGATAAACACCATGAATCATTACTTTCTCTGTGCCTTGTAGTAAAGCTACAGGCTGATAGTCTAATGATGTGTGTTTTCTACACACACAGTCGACCTGTTAATATCAGTCTAGTCTCAGTTTTCTGCCACAGTATGCACCAGCACTGATGCTGACCAGGTGTATCCATCTGTGGCCAGTCTGTTTGAAATTGGAAAACCTCCAGCAGGATATCACAGTGTGTCACAAAGCACCTATCATCTCAAGATGCTCCCGGGAATGTTTCAGTCACATCAACAGAGTGCTTTTAATTGAGATGAAACACAGGGTTTGTAGCATAAATGCAAATAATGATGGTACTGAGCCAACATGGACCAAAGATTCACAGTAATGTGGCTTACCTGACAGCTGAATAATAGTATAGTGGCTATTGAGTGATTACATATGTACTGTATGTATATCTGCATTGGATTACAGGCTGATATGTGTAGTGTAATATATATATATATATATATATATATATATATATATATATATATGTGTATATATATATGTAAAAGGGACAGTTCACTCCAAATTAAAAGATACACATCACGGATGCACCAGTATGGATGTTTTCAACCGATACAATAACTGATAATAACCTGCTTCTCGTGGCCAATATCCGATACAATAACCGATAATTTCACATATTTGTGTTTTTAAAAGAAGTGTATAAACTGTAGTTTATGTGCACCTGAGGGTAAGAAACGCTCAGACATAGTGAGAAAATATGGCTGATTTAACATTCCACATCTCTGACCTAACTAAATCCAACTGACATCACTATTGCTAACACAACAAAAACAAAGAACATATATCATGCATCCCTATTACCTATTTTCCCTCTTACCTGTAGTGCTATTTATCAGTCTACATTGTGTTGTTGTGAGTTGCTTAGTGTTGGAGATATTGGCCATAGAGATGTCTGCCTTCTCTACAATGTAATTGAACCACCATTACCTTCTTCCCAACCACACTCACCAACTGTACCACCTCACAGAAGGAAGTGTGCATCTACTGCTAGCTCACCTAGTGCCACTGAGATAGCTAACATTACAGCTCAGTCGAGGAGAATGCCGTTAAAGTTCCACAAGCAAAAGCTTCTTATCCATGAGTAGATGCACTCTTTCTTCTGCACGGTGATACAGTTGGTGGGTGTAGTTTGGTAGACAGAAAATAGTTCCTACATGAAACTGCTCACAACAAGGTCTGTGGATTATCTTGAGTAACCAGGTCATGATTTCTGGAACGGGACATTGCTGTTGAGTTTTCAAATGTATTTTTTTGGCACTTTGAGCACCATGAGCTGGGGGGCAGACACTCAGCAATTCACACCAAAACAATCTTTGATAAATAGATTACAGGTAAGAGGAAACATATGTGTTTTACTTTGGGATGAACTGTACCTTTAAAGGGAAGTGAGGTATCATGAATCCTCGAATCGCCTGATCTGCCATCTCCCCATATAATTTCATCCCCAATCTCTTAATTGAAGCGGAGTGTAGCAGGGCAGACATAATGGATTTATATTCATAGGCTGGAAGGGCCTGAATAATTAATGTAGAAAATTACAGAGACGAGAGTATGAAAGGGTTCGACCAGGGAAGAAGTCAAGTATGGAGACAAAGCATGTTCACTGCTGTTTGGCCTGTGGGCTGCAGGGTAAAGATATGCATCTGAGATTGGATGGATTTTGGATGAAGGGATGAGTGGAGGTGGAGGAAGCCCTGCAGGCAGGGGATCTCTCACAAAGCAGGGAAACCTAGCAGGAGGAGAGGCAGATGAAGAAAAATGCTTCTTATTGATTGTCTTTTACGCCAGAGGGGAAAAGTGGGGCTTCTTGTGCACATCTGTAAGAGGCTTCAGTCCTCAGTGATCCCGGCTCCCCTCTCAGACACAAAGACACTCCATGATTGGACGAGAGAGGAGGGAGGTCCGACAGTGGGATGGCCGCTGGCCAGACTGACGATGAGGCTCAGCTGCACGCTGCCTCCCCACAGAGGCTTGCCAGTTTGGTCAGAAATCTTTTTTTTCTAACTCTCTGGCGCCATCATGGAGGTCCATTGGAAAATTGAATGTATGCAAAAAAGACATAAATGACAGTCAGGCTAAACAAAGAGCCTGAATACCTGACAGAGAATACCTGATAAGAAGTAATTTGGTGAAATTGTAATTCTATTCAGAAGCACAGGGACTAATTAATTCTACAAGTAGAGTCTTTAAAGAGATGATTGACTTCGGTGAATCTGAACTAACCCTTTTAAATCTCAAGGTGACACAATAACACAAACATACTAACTGATGGAGGCAGCAGTAGACCAGCAGCTCCCGTGCTCAGCAATGTTGAATGATGTTTCTTTTTTTTTTCAATTGAGTCTGGCTTTACACAGAGCCATATAATGGACTCAGTTCCCTCTCAGGAATTGCTGTGTGACGGCAAGGTAAAGCTGTGGAAATATTCTCAATATAGCGTACACTTAAACTGATGCTGATTTTTTTAGGTGGGACTTTTTTACTAGGTAATTCAATGATTCACGATGAGATAAAACTGTTTTAGAACGTTGCAGAGAAAATTTGCAAGCTTGACTCGCAGCTGGTTTTAGAATGTTAAGCTTGTCACCTGTTTCTACAGCCAGCCAATCTGCTTGTGGTGAAGTCCGCTGGTCAAGTGTAAATGACCACAGATGGTGTGTTCGCTTACTGCGGCGTGGACGGAGCCCTCTGTTAATGTCCTCACAGTGTGCCGGTGTCGGACAGTGGTTCGATGCTGCTGCTTGCTGTATGTGCTTATGCCTCCCTCACACACACACATTCTCATTGACTGATTAATTGGCGCTGGTTATTCATATTAATGTGGCATATTTTATGAATACAGTCCATCTGATGCTGGTTTTGTTTATGTTTTCTGCCATTTCATCACTACGACAAATGCAACTGTAGCCAGTATCTCACTATCACTCATTCCTCATTCATATTTTAAGAAGCTACGAATTATATTCAGCCACAACATAAGCCTGAAAAGCTGGAAATCAGAGCGTAAGTTACAGAAAGTTGTTGTATAGAGATGACACACTGTCTCATCTAGTTCCGTTGGTGTGAACTGGCATGTTTTTAGAACGTTGCATAACAGTGCGTTGCCTGTTTCAACTCATCTCATTGCCATCCTTGGTCTGAACTGGGCTTATCCTTGAAATAAATGAGCTTCCGACTGTCGTGTCACATCACATAACATCAGAGGTCTCTGTCCACACTCAATCCCTTAAATGTACAATTCTGTTAAATCAAATCAAATCAAATCAAATCAATTTTATTGATCCTTTCCAGGAAATTGATTTGTTGCTGCAGCAACGACACAACAGCCACAACAACATGCAACCAAAAAGAACAACACAATACTTGTTCAATGCACCACATTATGTAAACAAACCACAAAGCTATCAGCTGTGTGCTCGAGGTCAGACTGAAGTCTTAACCGCATGGTTGAGTAGCCTACTTGCTGTCTTCCTATGTTTGTAAGGTACTTCTTAAACAGAAAACACTTTTATTGTGATATTTACTGGAAATAAAATACAATATAGCCAACAGCAAGTAACGTTAGCAATGGTCATTTACCAGAAACTTTAAGCTCTCTCGCAATCTCCAGCCAGCTGCCACCTTATTTTGGTTTTGCAGTGAAATGAGAAGGTTTCATATGGATAATTCCTCATTTCAACTTCATGACTCAGCTGTTCCTTGTCCATTGTTGCCCTTTCAAAGCAAGCGACAAATATAAATACAAATAAGGCATCTGACAGAAGCTGAGCTCAAAGTGGCCCACCACGTTGCTCGCAGTTATTTTAGGACATCTCTTTTGTCAGCTTTAAATAAAAAATGTTGCCATACTGGTACAGTTGAATTTTTCTGGAGACCTCTGCCATGTCTCCTCTCGTCACCCCAAAACACACAGTAAACAAATTACAGCTTGCACAGCTCTGCCACTCTAAACTCTAATGAAATTTGATCTCCTTCATGTTGCCCTGCTTCGCTTCGCAGTAAATTGGGCCAATTAGATCCTATTGCAGGGATCTGCAACCTTGACTATCAAAAGAGCTATTTTTGCCCCCCCCCCCCCTCCTAAAAATTCTTTCTGGAGCTGCAATACATATTTGTGCCTTAACACAGGTCTAAATGAGCCTTTATCAGTATGTTTTACAACAAAGTAGCTACACTACAGTTGGCTATTTATGATTATTTGATACCTAAACTTTGCAGCGTTAGTGGTGAAAGCAAACAAATCTGTCTCACTTTAAAATTCTCTACTTTCCTCTGAGATTTTTTCTTTTTTTTGATTTGGAATCAATAGCTAGCCTCATTAAGGAGCCTCAAGCTTAGCCATCGCTTTTTTAAATTTAGCATACAGGCTACACATTCACACAATTGTCTAAGAATCATTTTAGGGCCACAACAATGATAAATGAAAATTAAAATGTTAAAAAATAATTGTTAGTCATTTCTATAAAAAAAATTTGTCAAATCCACAGGGAGCCACTGGAGAAGGGCCATAGAGCCACATGTGGCTCCTGAGCCGCAGGTTGCCTAACCCTGCTCTAGTGGCTCTGTTAGTCCATTTAAAAACATATTATTGTAATGACGTTATAATATTGCTTATTGCTAATGCATTGCAAGTATGATTTTCTTAGCGTTGTGGCACCGTCAGTACAGGTTGCTGATTAAGACTACTTTTAAGTTTGCCAAAATGTATAATAAAGACAAATGCCAGTTCAGACTGTTTGCATAAAATCTAAGCAGTTTGATCTTGTACACAGCACTGGACCATTAAAACTGGAAATCAACCCAACTCTCATAAACAGCCTTGGGTTTTTCACCCATCTCTTTTCAAAAACACTATGACACAAGATTTAAGGGTCTATTTTAATGACCCAAGTGCAAGTGGGGCATGAAGCTATGCTTGCCAAAAATGTTACAGATTCTGTAAGAATCAACACAGACTGGTTTACCAACATTTCTGCTTTAACAACACTCCACATTTATTGTTTAGTGTTTATTTAAATGCATCTTCTGTTGGAGAGTGTTTAATTAGATCTTTTTGTCTTTACCTCATTAATAAATATTGAGATTGTGCTTTTGCTGTGCAGTGAGGAATAAATGTCGTCATTTCACTTTAAGTTTAACCTCCAAATAAAGTGGTTGGATATCAGAAGTTTCTGTAAACCTAACTTCACCTTAACTTCCATAAACATAACATTAACTTTCTTTGATATTTCAGCTATTTTCCCTGGTATTTGTATTCAAATGTACCTTTGTTTACAACTCAACTCCATAAATATATTCCATTACCTAGGAAATACTGATGGGCAAAAGTGAACCGTTGCTATTTCTCATCCAGATCACATTCTGTGTTTTGGTTAGTGTGTATTCAGCTGTCAGCTAGAAGTAGAAGAGGCAGATGAATATGGAAATGTGGAAGTGCGCGGCTTGGCGAGGCAATGTGTGATCACAGGACTAGCTCTACCTGTCAGAGTGAGCCTGATGTTGACATTTCCATCCATCTTGCCTGTTCTGCGGCTCTGGGGCCCTGCGTGTCTGCTGCTGGGCTGTCAGACGGGTCAGAGTTTGGATGCACAGCCTCAGAGACTCATGTGAAGGGCACCATCAATGAATTATGCGGAGTCAGAAGCATCTTAAAGGCCATGCTGTTTGAAGAGAGGAAGAGAAAGGTCAGCCTCCATCACTGTTTGAGAGGCACCCTGCCAGGAGTTGAGTCGGCACATTGAACACAGCGTCCGCAAAGCTGGAATGTCACAAGGTGGCCTGGAGTTTTTTCTCATGTCAGCCAAAGCTCCAGCGGAATCAGCCGTTCGCATTCATGTGGAAAAACAAGGGTTCTTACATGTGCAGCTTTAGCTTCAGAGTGTATGAGAGAGTATGTGGGAACTAAGTTAGTGGCAAATGATTATTGGCTTTGCAAGTTTTATAACCTATAGTCTAATGCTCTGAACAGAATAACTGATCCACAGGTCATGATGTGAATGTTGCTGCTGGTAATCATATTACTGCTGAGACTCTTTTTTATTTCATGCATTCATGAAATTCATTCATTGTCAAAACCTGCTACCTATATTACCCATAATGCAACTCGACCCCCAACAGTTCAGTCAGAAATTCAGTTGTGTTATGCTCGTAGAGGCTGATGTAAGCTCAAGTCGCTAGCCTGGAGCAAAGATGAGCAGCAGGCTACAGAGGTCTGGTAAGCTCACCTCTTGCCTGCCATACACTAGAAGACATTGAAAAGAATTTGAAAAGAATTTTAAAAGGCTTAAGGCACCCTCTACATATAATGACAATGTGAGGTTTAAGTCACCCACTATAAGATTGTGCAGAGATTGGGGATCCTGCAGAGTCACTATTTGCAAGACTACAACTAGATTACTTTTGAGATTATTTCCCATCCTGCTCCTGGTGGAAGACAGGCCAAACTTCCTTTAAGAAATATTAGATATTAACAATACCTAACGTGTCCGCAAAAACACATACCTCTAGAAACACAATACAAAAGGCATCATGTGTGCATAGTATTCTTGTTATATAATCCAAAATGATACATTGTATTTGTATAAAAACTTGAATTTTAGCTGTTGGGTTTTTGGCAATGGGGGGCTAAACTGTTAAAAAAAAATGAAGATTTCTAACCAAAATAAGTGCTGGTTGGTGGATAAGATACACACCAAATTAAACACTGACGCAATCCACAACTCCACCAGTTTCCCCTCTTTTCACAGTCCAAGAGAACCAAAACTTGTTCATGTTCTTGCGCCTCTCTGATTCCCATCTGTGTTTACTGTCTACCTGGTTTGCTAATTCTTGGTGCTGGAGAGAGTGCACGTATTGATTGTTGACAATGCTCACATCATCAAACATCAGTATTTGCACAAGCCCAAGACTAAAAATGTGTCATTTTGTTGGAATGTCAAAGATGAGAAACCGTCTGACAGCTTGGACTGAGTTTTATGACCACCGTACACCAATTGATCGAGATCACAGTAGCACATGCCAGTTGAGGTAGAACTCTCATTATTTTATTCCAACATTTGGAATTTGTCTGCAACAGTGAAATCCCTTACAAAAGTCGTTTGGTGTATTGGTGTATTCAGTCCCAAATGATGCTGAGTCAAGTGACATCACTTGTGGAAATTTATCAGACTTAACTCCCTCTGGAGACACTAAAGGCTTTCTAAATTAGACGTAAAAACAGAGTTTCCTTTTAATTTATCCATCATCAACACCCAACACATACAGAATAATGGAGGCGGAGGCACAGAAAACACAAAATATGTTTCTCCCTGATTAATCCAGAAGAAACCCCTCAAACCAGTGTTCATGGATAACTCCAGTTTACTACAATTAGTTAAGACAGATTTGTATACTCATCAAGTTATATGCTGCCAACTGAGATCTCTGAGTGCTGTGACAATGCAAAAATGAAGTCTGGGCCAGACATGAGCAGTCAGATATTAAATAGGTTGTGAACAAACAGAGAGTCTAACATATTTGGAAAAGAAAATGAAGCAGAAATGAAAAATTCCCCCCAAACCCCCATTACAGCTTATTGGTTTAACTTTGTTCTGCCATACTTACTACTGTTGTCTCCCCTGTGCAATTAGGGATTTTACCCACATTACACAGACACTCAGTTTCACTTTTATCCCCCAATAAAAGTAGCTAAACGTGTTTAACAGTTGGTTTGTTCCCAATCTTTCTGATCACCTAACAGATGGTGTTTCTTTCCCTCTCTGACTTTATTGTAGAGATGCTGCTGTGCTTTCCAGGTTGAGTAATACCATAATCTCTACTGATATCTGCATATGTATGCAGAATCTATTGGTGACATATTTGGAAGTGTTGTGGTTTCTGTTTGTAGTCCGAGTAGTGTTGAGCAATTACGTTTGACAGGCAGCTAAACAGTCCATGTACAGATACAGTGGCATGCAAAAGTTTGGGCACCCCTGGTAAACATTTCTTGTACTGTGAATAGTTGAGTAAGTAGAAGATGAACTGATTTCCAAAAGGCATGAAGTTCAACATGAGACATGCTTTTCAACATTTTAAGCAAGATCAGTGTGTTATTTTTACATTTTTACAACTTTAGAGTAAAAAAAACAAGGAGCACTGTGCAAATGTTTGGGCACCCCAAGATATTTGAGTTCTCGGACAAACTTTTACAGGGTCCCAGACCATAATTACCTTGTTAGGAGTATGGCTTGTTCACAGTGATCGTTAGGAAAGGCCAGGTGGTGCAAATTTCAGAACTTTTTAAATACTCAGCCTCCTGAAACCTTGTCCCATCAGCAGCCATTAGCTCCACTAAACAGCTGCCTAGCACTTAATGGATGCCCACAAAGCAGGAGAAGACTATAAGAAGATACCAAAGTGTTTCTAGGTAGCTGTTTCCTCAGTTTGTAATGTAATTAAGAAATGGCAGTTAACAGGAACTGTGGAGGTCAAGTTGAGGTCTGGAGGAACAAGAAAACTTTCTGAGAGAGCTGCTCGTTGAGATTTAGCAGACTCTGTGATGCACTGTTCTACTGTGCAGGGACACCTGCACAAATATGACTTTCATGGAAGAGTCATCAGAAGAAAATTTTTTCTGTGTACCCAACACAAAATTCAGTGTCAGAAGTTTGCAAAGGGACATCTGAACCATAGACATATATACGTAGACGCCACATCAAGTGGGTTTGCCCACTGCTGCGATACGTCAACGCCGCCACCATATTGGATGTGGCAAGGCTGCGCTGTAAACTAATACAAGTGAATGGACTTAATTTCATAAAGCGCCTTTCTTCAAAGAAATTTATGTAATGCTTCTCGTCTATTCATTCACACACACACTAATATACTTGGGAAACAGTTAGGCACCAAAAACAATGTATTTGATCTTCTCAGATGGCTAAGATAAGAACTTTATTGATCCCACACAGGAGTAATTCACCTTACATCAGCTATAGAGAACAAGGTAGTGCCGAAAAACAATGCACAGTATACATATAGGCTACATACGTATTTATGTATGTATGTATGTATATACATATATATGTGTGTGTGTGTGTGTGTGTGTATAGTACAGTAGGCCTACAATAAAAATACAAGGCACAGTAAAAGGACAGACAGATACAAAAATAGCAAATATTTGCATATAAACTAAAACGCCAATGGTTCCAAAGCCTTGAGGTGAACCTAACCGTACTCATGGCAGGATTTGCAAGCGCTGAAATTAAGCTGTTTGGTGACTCAGATATCCTACACAATTACACTTTTTGGGGCTTCTGAGGCTTGCGCTTCCCTTCCTTCAGAATGGTACTCCATGCTGGGGAGAGGAGTTGGGGGCACGTCGTCACCCCCAGTGACTGCCGAGCAGGCTCCGCCGACCCCGGCACTTCCCTCTCCTGCGATCCCGATGCAGCAGCACCAGCCCCACGGGCCCAGCCGGGCGATCCATGGCAATGGCACCTCTCCAAGTCCGTCATCCGGCGATCCAGAGCCGCAGTCTGGTCTTCGATCACGCTTGCCTGTATTTCCAACGCTTCTCTCAGAGTGGAAACTTCCTGGCTATATATATATATATATATATATATATAAATATATATATATATGTATAGGCTACTGTGTATTGTTTTTAGGCACTACCTTGTTCTCTATAGCTGATGTAAGGTGCATTGCTCCTGTGTGGGATCAATAAAGTTCTTATCTTAGCCATCTGAGAAGATCAAATACATTGTTTTTGGTGCCTAACTGTTTCCCAAGTATATTAGTGCGTGTGTGAATGAATAGACGAGAAGCATTAACGTAAATTTCTTTGAAGAAAGGCGCTTTATGAAATTAAGTCCATTCACTTGTATTAGTTTACAGCGCAGCCTTGCCACATCCAATATGGCCGCAACGTGGACGTACGGCTCAGCGCTCGATGCGGCGTCTATGTATATACTGTATGTCTATGATCTGAACAAGTCTGATGCTTTCTGGAAACAAGTCCTGTGGACTGATGAAGTTAAAATCAATTTTTTTTGGATGCAATGAGCAAAGGTGTGTTTGGAGAAAAAAGGGTGCAGAATTTCATGACAAGAACACTTGTCCAGCTGTTAAACACAAGGGGTGGATGGATCATGCTTTGGGCTTGTATTGCAGCCAGTGGCACTGGGAACATTTCACAGGTAGCTTCTACAACAGGACAATGATCCTAAACATACCTCAAAATCCACAATGGCCTCGCCCTCACAGTCCCGCAATCTAAATATCATTAAAAATTTGTGCATAAACCTCAAAAGAGCGGTGTATGTAAGACAGCCCAAGAATCTCACAGAGTTAGAAGCCTTCTGCAGGAAGAAAGGGTGAAAATCCCTGAAACAAGAATTGAAAGACTCTTAGCTGGATACAAAAAGTGTTAAGAAGCCGTGATACTTGCCAAAGGAGGCGCTACTAAGAACTGAACGTGCAGGGTGGCCAAACCTTTGCTTCAGGCCCTTTTCCATTTTTTGTTGGTTTGAAACTGTAAAAGATTGAAATTAAAAAGTAATCTTGCTGAAAATATTTAAGAAATGTGTCATAAAAAGTTGATTTGATTTGATTTGAAGATTGAAATTAAAAAGTAATCTTGCTGAAAATATTTAAGAAACGTGTCATCTTTAACTTCATGCATTTTGGAGATCAGATCTACTTACTCAATACTTACAGTAAACAAAATTTTGACCAGGGCTGCACAAACACTTGCAGGCCTGCATGCCACTGTGTGTGTGCCTCTATCGTCATCAGAGGATACCTGATGGATACGTGATGGGCTCCAACATTGGCAATATGGTACATCAGAAAAATTTTAAAAATAAGACCTAAGCTGTGCAGTAGTAAACTGGGATTGTCCTTTAACCCTTGTAGTCGGTTGAATCCGTTTCCACGCTGTTTCTTTGACGCTTGTATTGATCAACAATAAAATAAGGTAAGGATAAAGTACAGTAATTGCTTTCAGAAATATAAACATGTGGGCTTGTGAGACACATCACCTTTTGCTTTAAGGTGGGTTTTTGAGTATTTGTGCGTGGTCAGTCCTCCTGTTTCTGATTTTATAGGTGTGCAATTTAAGTTTTGTTGGGTGATACAACCCACTGACACCAGCATATAGCCCTGCTTAGAAGTCTATACAGGAACACTTTCCTTCACTAATGTGGCCATTAACAATTAAACATTGACTCAGGCTTTTGTGGCAAAGAGATAAATTAATAAATCCCTACATAGCTTTTCTGCTCTCTACTTGTTTTTTTAAACAGATTTTTTTTTTCTTCCACGGGCCAGTTTCCCTCTGATATCACACCTCCACAGTCTTATTATCCCTGACAGCATTAAGGCTGTGCCATTGCCTGAGCTTTTCACCGTTCCTTCAGGGCTGCATGTGCGCGTCTGGGTAAGCGAGGCGTAAATACATGCTTTTATTTATTCAAAGTGTCTCTTTCAGATGCATGTTGGTATCTTTGGTAATGAGAGAGCTGTGTTTATCCACAGGCATGCAGTCTGTGTGTTTCTTTAGATACGTGTTAACATGGCTGTGCTTCTCTCTATACTGTACCTCCGTCTCACACATGCACTCACAGAATGCCTGTGCGGATTAAAGTTGTGCTGGATGAGGCGCGGCTCAGGCGAGCTGGTTAACTAGATGTCACCACACAAAAGATTACGTCCACTGGAAGGACTTTATGAATATGGACAGGTCTATCTGCAGGAAATAGCCTGTCAGGCAGAGGTGAGCATGTTGGCGTCCGAGTGTGTGTGTGTTTCTACTTAAAAGACAACGAGCTGCCTCCTTGTATTAGTGTGACTGAAATAGCTGTTTGTGGTGAAATATGAGCGCTGCCAAACTGACAGCCATGGATAATATGATGGCTTATGTTTCTGTACATAATACATGTTATTTACACCAACACATTGGCAAGTTTTTCATGATCATAATAATCTGATTATTGTCATTAATCAGAGTGGGGCATTACTGCAATTAAGCTGTTTACATATAGGACTCATACATTAATATTGCTGTTGCTATGCTGCACAGCAAAGTCTGATTAATGGCTATAGATGCTGCCTCAAAGCTTCCTTCCAATGTAGTGCACTTTAGCCAACTCTCTGCCACAATGCTGTCATGCAGCATACCCTTGTGGTTATCTTTATCTGTGTATAGTCATTAAAGTGTGTTGTCTCTTTTCTGATAGCTTCAATAGAGCATGTACAACAATGTATAGCCAAAGAAAGTCTTGGCTCTGTGCAGGAAGTTAGTTGTTGCCATCAGTACAGAGCATTTTAAAATGGCAAAGTGGAACAGTCAGAATGAACCAACAAAGCATCTCTGGCATGTGTTATCAAACACATTAACTCTATGCCCTGGCCTTCAGTACCGGGAGTGCCCACATATCATACTGTGATAATGTTTCCTCCCTTTGTGTATTATCACATTAACATAATGGTGTTTACATGGGCTGTGCCAGGGGTAGGTTTAAATGAGCTGAAGGTCCATTTTCAATTACATTAGTGGTGTGGCTCTGAAGATGCCAGTGTTGGTCAGTTAGTCCACCAATTTGGTCCAGACTGAAATATCCCAACTACTGGATGGATCACCATGAAATTCTGTTTACAGGTTTGTTTTCATTCAGGATGAATTGTAAGTACTTTGGTGATCCTCTGATTTTTTATTCCTAAAGACATTCCCATCAGCTTCAGTCATAGACTGTATAAAATAGTAAGCATAGCCACTGTGAAGTCACCCATTGGTTTGTGGACTCCTGTTTGGAGTTTTGACTGTTGCCATCTTGGATTTTTGGAGCCAGAAGTAACCGTATTTGAAAGGGAGGGTGGATTAACCTTAACACTGGCCACTAGTTTGGTCAGTACAGTGAATTTATGGCACAGAGCTTTAATTTTGAAGTGCCGTTTCCTATTGTAGAGTGAGTAAATAACATACAGCTACTTAATGCAGACAGCAAACTAGCTTGACGACATGTCCAAGCGCAAGTGTGAAGCTGAATTAATTCAAGTCTGTGGACCTCGAACTAATGACTAAGGAGAAATCTGGACCCTGTGGCTGGACCAGTTGGGAACCACTGCCTTAGAGGGTCTTGTAGTACAATGAAGCACCAAACAAGACTTTTTTTTGTTGACTAAATTGTTACAGTTAACTTTCATTAACAGAAAACACACTGAAATAGTGACAGCTACGGCGACGCCTATACTCTGTGAATCTCAGGTTACGCCATGGTTATGTTACCTAACCAGTGTAATTGCCATGCTAGCGTTTTGTCAATTGATGGCAGTGGATGCATAACTTTAAGCCTTGGAGCCAGAGGTGACCAAATTTGAGGACAGGTAGAGCTGTGGAGGAGTGAGGGGTGGATCTGTCAAATAGACTGTGGTGACGCCTCACAGACAGACGCACTTGAATACGTATAACTTAAATCTAATAAAATGTATCACTCCAGGGCTTCTTAACATGGATTAATAATTGCTTTAAATGGGGAAACGATGCATTTTTTGGGGAACTTATTTTCAGTGGCGGATTTGCTGGTTATATTTTCAGCAGCGGGACGGTGTGTTGGATTGAGTCACAATAAATTACTGTGTTTGTGTTGGTAGTAATGAAGGAACTTGTCACCCAGTGTAACAGCGTAGCTTATTGATGTAATTTTAAAAACAGTGGCGCTCTATGGCACAGAAGGTGAATCAAGCTTTGGATATACACACAGTGCTTGTTAGCAGATACATTCACTGTTGGTTTGGGTCGGCATGTGGAATCTGTTTACAAGAAGTAAAATACAGACTTTCAGCCAACTCACCCTTTAAATGGTCCTTAGCAAACAATACATCTCTGCATACAAGTATTTATCCTTATGCTGCTGTAGAGAATGTGATGGTATAAGGAGCCTTTGTGACAGAGCCCTTTTACAGTAGCACCATTTGAACATGGTGCTCTACAGAACAACTCTGAAAGTGTTTGTCACAGCAGCAGAAGGGTCCAACATGGTGCAAATACCCATTTCCTCTCTATCAGGACTGTGGTTATTTAGAGTTATTCCTGCTATGACGAGTAAGCCAGTGCACATGCGAGCTGATCTTCCCTCAGGAGAGAGCGAGAGGCTGCTGGGGAGATAAATAATACCATTTCACCAACAGCCGCTGTGTCACTGACATGAGCATCCATCTGCTGAAACTCAGACAGGATAGTTGGGGCTTACTGAACACATTCCACCCGTCGCAGTGGGAGACAGCTGATCCACTTGGCTCTGGTTCTGATCCGTTTGACCCCTGCCTGGAGGTGACCCCAATCTGTTTGGCTGTTACCGAGGTTGGAGAGAGGCAAGGGGTGGGACTGGGATTTTCAAAGCAGAGAAGGAGATGAAGGCCGGGGTCAGCGTCAGGACAAAGACAGAAAGCAGAGGTAGGAATGTGGATGAGGCAAGGCGTCGGATTCAACTGAGACTGGGGTCAGAACTGGTGCTTAGGTTTGGATTAAGAGATTGATCTCTGAGGGAACGAATGCGAGTTGCAAACCTGGACCTTCACACAGACAGAATTCAAACCAATTATGACCAGAATTAAAACTGCTAAAACTAAAACCACTAAGCTACCGTTCTTGGACTAAAACAACTGGTCATTTAAAGAAATGCTTACATATTCGCTGCCATACTGATCAACCTGCAGACAAAGCGCCAGTGTTTTTCAAGAACAGGAGGATTTTTTTTTTTCCCCTTGCAGAAATATATAGCAGGATGGCCCAGGTGTGATTAAAATTGGAAATAATGGCTGTGCTCCAGTTCCAGGGTCCTACTTCTGTGCATGCTGGCTCACTGTCATAACTTACTGGAGCCCTGAAACTGGAACATAGTGATCATTAATGTTCTAAATTACAAGCAGGGCTGGGCAATATCGATATTGTTATCTTCTTGGATACTATAAAATTGTATTATATTTCCTGGTTTTACTACAGTAAAGCGATGTCATTTTCTGAACTTACCAGACTGTTTCAGCTGTTCTATTGCTTGCCTTTGTCCACTTAGTCATTAAAGCCACATTGCTGGTGACTATTTATCAAAAATCTTAAACTCTTAAATATTCACCTTTTTGCATCATCAGACACTGATGCAAAATGGGGATGGGTCCAACCAACCCTAGACTTTCACCTGGGAGCCCGCTGTTTGCTTCCAGTGTGAATGTTGAGCCAAACTATGATGTTTTTTTCCAAACCTTGCCAGGTGCTTTTGTTGCACAATGAAATAAACGTAAATATGACGTGTTTCACAGGTGTTGTTCATTTATTTTGAAAAAGACTGTATGCATCTAATGAGGGAAACTGTACATTTCCTGTGAAAACAGAGGTGTATGTAGAAAAGACACAGTGTTTGTTACAGGCATACTTTTACACGGTGTCCCGCAACATCAACAACAGACACAGGAGGATACCTAGCATGAAGTATGTAGACACACTAGTCCACTGACCAGATGGCGATATTTGATGAGTTGGGAATAGAATGTGTTGGAAATACAGGATACAGCTGTTTTGGAGTTTGACCCATACCAGAGACTGATGCTGGATTCTTACCATGTTGGCAGAATGGGGAGAGCTGGAAAACAATCATGCCAATAGTTGAAAATAAAGCACATTTTTAGCAGTTTGCAAAGTAAACCAAATGCAAACAAATAGTGTATAACTCCTTTTTAGTACCTATTAATGTTAGTACAGGGAATTGTTTGGATATAACTGACAGTGGTAGTGGCTCTGGCTCTAGCTTGTTGGCACTTTTTG
This sequence comes from Epinephelus moara, assembly GCF_006386435.1. Taxonomy (NCBI): domain Eukaryota; kingdom Metazoa; phylum Chordata; class Actinopteri; order Perciformes; family Serranidae; genus Epinephelus; species Epinephelus moara. The sequence goes on from NC_065511.1 coordinate 8,386,976, forward strand.
AGTTTGTTTCATTAGTTTATCATAGCTGTAAGACATTTCTGATATCCCTGACTCTACAGCCAGGATGCTGGCATGAACAGCTTTTATGACTCAAAGGCTAGTATTTACGGTGTGGATAATATGCAAATACACAAATGCAGCACAAAAGTCAAGATATCTCCCCAGTCTGTTTATGGAAACACATTATTAAATCCCTGAAGTGCCCCTTTGACATGACGTGTGTTTTGCATTCTCTGTTTATGCAGAGCTCAGTGTTCTTGAACACATTGACTTTTACTTACGAATTGCAATCACTGTGTCTCACATTGTTAGAAGCTCCTTGTTCACTGTGATGAGTTTATCTGTCCTGCTCTCAGTCCATCAAATACCCATATCTGTTTAATCTCTTCACTCTCTCTCTGGCAACATAAATATTGGGGGTCCTGAAGGTCAGACATAGTATTTGTTTGCGTCTGGCTCAGTGGGTGGTCTGTAAATTATTTTGGGGTGGGTCAGAGTATGTATGTCCAGCAGTATGTGCCCACAGAGCTCAGGGCCATGACCTGTGACTCCACAGGAATTCCTCTGAGGCAGAACTTTCTCCCTCTGATCCATCATTCTCTCTACACACCCTTCATACACTCACACTGGCTGTGAGATGAAAACAGACACAACCCTGCTCTCCCTGATGGGCTGCCATGTCCTCCCTGTCAACATGCTGTTTCATATGTCTGTTTCCCTCTCTGTGCCGGGTTGGGAATTCACCACGTCAGCAAAGGGATTTTTCCATGAAGGATATGGAGGGAGGAGAAAAAGAAACGGCAGCATCAGCATCACTTGTTCAAAAGTCAAATACGCCCTATCTTTAAATTTACATTACATTAACATTTAACTGAAGACTTCTAGCAGCAGTGTGAATTGTGACTCTTGTCTGGCTGAAACAAAGGCAAAAGTGGACAGTCACAAATCCTTGTAAGGAGGAAGTTGACACATTGTTCAGCAAAGGGATCATGTAATGTCCAGTGCCAACAGGAATAGGAATTCCTTGCCAACAAGGAATGATTACAACAAGCAAAACCTGTGTTAATGTTCATATGGGCTCTAGGCTATTTTTTAAAGATGGACTTCAAAAATTGTGAAGTTATCCTTTAACGGTAGAGTTTGTTGCCCATTTAAGTTGATGCTGGTTCATTTTAACCAAATCATTACCTACTCTTTTAACCAAATAGTTCTTAAAATTAATTTTCCACTGATTTAGCACTGCACTCCCGTAACACTGTCATATTGGAAACTTTAAGAAAAGAAGAAACTGATGCAGCGAAACCAGAAATATCCTTTTTTATTCAACACATTCTTCTCCTTTGTCAAAACCCGCCACTTACATTATCTACAATGCAGCTTGACGTCCGACAGTTGGTTGAGAGATTAGCGCTTGCAAAAGCATTAAAGTGATGCTAGGGGCTGCCTTTTGTGTTGTATCTTAAGGTTAAGGTTACTTTATTGGTCTCCCTTGGGAGAAATTTGGTTTGGATGAAGGGAAAAATTGCTGCATAGGGGTTACAAATAGAAAAACAACACAATAAATAAAAGGAAACATCTTGACGTAAATAGGGGTCAACAATGAGTCATATGGGTCAGCTCCCTTAACCTAAGCAGGATTTATACTTCTGCATCGAATTGACGCCATACTCTTCCCTGTAGCCTGAAGTGCACCTCCTCAGAAATATAAAAACACGTCACGGAGACAAAGCTTTTATTTGCTTTTATTTCACAGATAAGAAACAGTAAATTGTGTAGTCGCAAGGCTAATTTATATAATGTAAAATGCCATAGGCTTGTGCTAATAATGTTAGCATGTTGTATTTGTTTGGAAAACATGTTTAGTATAAGACAGTTGTTTTGTCAGTGAACCTTGTGAGTTGTAATGGAGCCGCACTTTAAAATGTTACCTTTGTCAAATGTTGCTGTTGGTGCTGGCGTCATATGAGTAGACAAAATGTCCACTCGCTGCTAAGCTAATTTATACAATTTAAAATGCCATAGGCTTGTTCTAAAATGTTAGCATGTTGTATTTGTGGGCCTCTGGTGTCACTATAATGACAACACTTTCTGAGCAGCGTATTAACAAGGTTCTTCTTAATAATACAAACCACAATCTACAAAGAAGTTTTTGTGCCTAACCAAACCTTAGCTGTAGTTGTGACGGATCAGAAAAACAGTTTTTCCTGGGTACTGACAAATTATAACAAGTGCTGTATTTGTCGTTTAGTTTGAAGGACTGGTTGGGAGAGAGAACTGTGTCTCTTCTAAACATGCAGAGAGTACTTCGAAGCCTTCCTTCAATATGATGATGATGGAGTTGCCCACTGATTAAGTTTCAAAGAAATATAGAGGAAGATAGACTACAAACAGCTGTAGAGTAAATGGTGGAGTCATGATTGATTGATGATCATATCTGCCCTCAATTACTTATATTTAGATTCAGTGAAAATTACAGGAAGTCTTGCTCTCAGCTTTACCCGATTAATATCATTTAGCAAGAAGCCAAACTTTATATGAGCTGATTGTCCATGGCAAACTTTATATTTATAGGTCATATACCAACCAAAAACCTGTTAAAACACAGTGTATATTATTAGTTACCTGCTTGTGTGTAAATAAAGTTTATTGAAATGAAAAGAAATATGGAAAAGGTTTAAAAATGAGCTTTGTGTCATTATTAGGACTGACTGTCCCTTTGTGGAGCAGCCATCTCCAGACTGGCAGTCAGTGTATGAACTTAAGTTGAACAATACTTCTAAGATGATTTAATTAACCCCCTTTTTTAAAAGCATGTAATTATAGCTATTAGAATCTGATGTGGGATAGTGTGTCATTTAATTCACCAACATCGTCCTACTCAGTAAAATAGCTAGTCTGATATCAACAGGCACAACAGCTGTGACATTATAACTAACTACCGACATGTGTGTGACAAAACCTTGGGAAATTATAGGTTTTGCTATTGTGCCGTGCTTCTTCCGCTGTCAGGATGTGCAGTGATTTTGCACTCCCACAACCTTTCCTCCTTCTTTATATCCTGCCCACCGCTGTCTGCAGAGAGCTCACCCGTCCTGTCATGATCCTGCTCATCCAAGCTGGAAGGTTACACTGATGTGACAGTCAGCCAGCTCTCAAGTTATCTGTGATTGAAAAATCTCAGTTTCCTCTTTCTTCCTTTGGTGTACCACTGTGTACAGTAGATGTTATTTTGGTGCGATTGTAGACCGTCACTTCACAGTCATCCACAGACCCCTCTGTTGTTGTCTGGGCATGTTGATGGTGGATCAGTGGCAGGTATCCAGAGAAAGAGAGCACAGAAAGGCTGCAGTCAGGCAAGGTGACAGCACTGACCACTGAGACGCTACACAAAGAAGTAATGCAGGATAGCTTTTAGCCTTGACGCCAGATTTTAAGATGTTAGCATGTTGCTAAGAATAGTATACTATGAAGTGCAGTCAAACCAAGATCTATGGTCGCTGTGTCATTGCATACTGTGTCTTGATTGTCCTGGAGGAGTTTCTGCATCTTAAAGTTAAATTTAGAATCACAGGATATAATATAATAATATCATATAAGATAATATAGCATTTCAGGGATTCGGAGAACAACCGATTTTTGATATCGTCAGCCGAACAAATATTTTAGTATTTGATAGAGATAATGGGGTCAGTGACTTCATCGGTTCCCTACATCTTTTGAAAACTATATTGTGCATGTCACATTCTGTGTAACTTAAAGATTAGGTTTAGAGGACACATGCAAGATAAGATAAGATAGGAAATTCACACATTACAGCGGCTCAAGAGTCAGAAGTAAAAAGAAAAAAAAAAGAAAAAAACAGTGACTGAGTAATAAGACGGGATAAAAACATGACCAAAATACAAATTGATTAAAATAGATAAACTATAAAATCCATACACAGTACATACACTTTTCAGTTATATAAATACTACTTTAGTTGCATATGTAATTGTATTACACACATATTATCACATATTTTCTGGTATTTTACAGGAAAATATAGATATATATATATAGATATATTTTCTCCGGGGGTGCTCCGGCTTCCTCCCACAGTCCAAAGACATGCAGGTTTATTGGTGACTCTAAATTGGCTGTAGGCGTGAATGTAAGCGTGAATGGTTGTCTGCCTCTATGGGTCAGCCCTGTGATAGTCTGGCGACCTGTCCAGGGTGTACCTTGCTTCTCGCCCAATGAATGAATGAATGGATAAATATAATTGCACAGTAAATGGTAAAGTCTTGCACAGTCGGAAAGTACACAGGAATAGACAAACAGACAAAAAACAGGCAAAAGAAGGAAACTGCTTACCATTATGTATATTGCATTTAGAAAAAGACACTACAAATACAGATGGAAAAAATACAAATGCCAAACAGCAAATGTTCAGGGTTGGGAATTAACTTTTTGTCCACCTGCCATTGTGGCTTGTGGATTCCAAACTCCACCAGCCACTCAAAGATTACTGTTGTTTTTGTAGTTGGTGAGTGAAGATAATCTGGCAGACACTTGCTCTTTTTAACTGGCATTTTGCTGATGGCTGGTGTTAATTTCCAACCCTGCAACTGTCTTTCTCATGATGGTGTATATAAAAAGGGGTTTCCACAAACTCTATCTACACAAACATTTTAATAGAAGTTAGAGCTTCATCTGGTCAGAAATATTTGACATTATCGCGACACCCTCCAACATATGTAGATCGTGTTGTGTCAAATCCACCAACCCTGCCTCTTAAAAGTTACGTTTGTATATTACTAAATTGCTTCCATAATTACGTTGTGGCGACAACATAATCTCTGCCTGGTGTCTTTGTGTTAATGATGCACTACATTTATGTACAAATCCAGAATCCAGGGTTAGCATGCAGACTCCAGTCTGTAGTTAGGTTTTGGATACAAAAGCACTTTGGTTCAGGTTATGGAAAGACTCTGATTTTGGTAAAATGTTAATTTTTAAAAGAGGTGATAGTAAATGCTGTAGTTATTACGAGTGGATATTGTTTTGCAAGATTGCCTATTTTGATGGAAAACAAATGAATTATGTTTTCAGTGAACATTTTGCTGATATGCTCAGTATCAGCAACTCACCAGGTACATTTAATTAGCAACATTTCCTCATTATGTAAATCGAAAACTTTCTATTTCTAGGAGACAGGGCTGAAGCTATATGTTCGTTTTTAATAAATGTATTTATTTATATTTACGCTAATGCAAACGGCACATAAAAACATCTTCTATCTGGACCGACTCTCAAGAACCTCATGCTTTAAATCAAAGGACAAAGCACTGTATTATCTCCCATGTGATCTCAAGCTCATCTTTTGCCATTACAAAAGCTGTGATAATAGAGACCAGTGGTACTTACGAAACAATGACTGAATTCCTTCAACACTATACTGTCATTTGACCCCCCCCCCCCCTTGCTGAGGTTTGCTTCATGTTTTGTCTGTTTTAATATGTTCAAACCATTATGATATTCTCACCTCTACACATGAGACAAGACTTTTTAAAAAGCAATTCAGCAGCTGAGCTTGCAAATGGAACCGTCTTTGTCCTGACTGCTCTTATTGAAGTCTCACTGAGGTCGGCCTTGTGGTGCTTTACTGCGCCCTAGTGTTGTTTGTAGTTACTACATCAACTATGACTACAATTTGTGTCAGTGGCAGGCCAACATAAGGTAAACAAGACTCTGACCTTTTGTAAATTCCTCTGGTTTTCAATGAATTTCAATTTGGACATGGCCCTTTAATCACATCATTTGTATTTTTTTGACTTGGGATTTATTTATGTGTGTGTGTGGCCTGTAGTCTGTCATGGACACATACCCTGTAAATTCCCTCAGCCTTTGCTTTCATGTTCATTCTCTCTCAGCCATGCCAACAAGAGCCATCTGAAACAACTTCATCCCAATGATACCACAACACACATCCAGCCAGTGTTTGCATGCAGTTTATTCTAACAGGCAGCACAGTAGATATCCAGCAGATCCCAGAGCAGTTACTGTACTGTAGGAGTGTGCAGCAGATCAGAGACAGCGGGGCAATCTGGAAACTATTACGCTGCTTAGCTGTGATGGATCATGTGGAAGGCATGTCCGCTGCTCAGGGTTTTGTCATCATAAACCCAGGCTGCGTGCGTGAGAGCTCAGCCAGCCTTTCCATAAAAGTTGTACTAATGATGACTATTGCACAAGCAATGGGATGCCTTTGTGCTGGAATTTCACTTTTATCAAACCGCCAGTCGTGGTGCCCAGTGTTTCTGTCTTTCTCATGCTCATACCAACACAATCATAGAACGATTAGAAAAGAATAGCTATAATCCTTAACATGAATGACTAACAAGAACATTGTACAAAGAGTTAATTATTTATTTAATATTATGCAGTATTTTGTGAGTGCTGATGCATTGGGGATTGTGTGTTCTGTAGGGTATTCGACAAAAAGGTGTTACAAGTGTTCTAGTTTTCTTTAATATCTGTTAGTCTTTGGTATTTAAATTTATAAAAATGATAATGAAATATCTAAATTTGCTGTTAACATGTGTAGTTGCAGTTCATTATTTTGTCACACTCATCAGTGCTAAATTGACACCATCCATTGTACTGTTTAGCCTCTAATGCTAACTGCCTTAATAAATATTTCCACTAAACCAAGATGGTTAACTGCGTTTTCTTTATTTGAAAACTACGACAGTTAATTTAAAAAAAAAAAAGAATGTGTTTTTTTTATTGCTTCACTCCTTTTCATCTCCGTTCTTGGTGTCTTTTTCAGGTGCTGGGCACCCCATCTGAGGATACCTGGCCAGGTGTTAACTCTTTGCCTCACTTCAAACCAGGTGAGAACTTTCATGTCATAAAGTAGTGTTAAACATTCATGCTGTAAATTCTCACTAACTTTTTTTACACTCACTAAACTAAATCGTACTTAACCCTCGACCAAAATAGAGAACCCAGTGTTGGCTAAAGGGTTAGCAAGAAGCGTATTTTTAGTGAACACGGCAAATGCTTAATAGTTAGCATGGAGCTATTTTTGTCAGCATATTATACTGTATGATAAAGTGTTAGCATGATGCTCACTTTAGCTATAATAGTTAGCATGGAGCTGATTTTTACTCAACTCATTATGACATTAGGCTATACTGTATGATGAAGTGTTAGCATGGAGCCTGTCTCTAAACAGTGAGCATGATAAAACCTTAGCCTGATGCTAAAGTGTTAACATGGAGCCTGCTTTCATATGCTAAATGGTCTGCAAGGAGGCTGTCACTATTGCTACTATTACTCTGTATGATATAAGGATGGAGAGATTTATACTCAACTTAGGCCATTTTTTTTATCCTAATGTATGCTAATTAAATAATTAGCATAGGCTTACTGTCACTCAGTATTCTGTGTGATATATGATGACATGGACTGCTTTTCAACACGATAGACAAACAGGGAGCCAATTAGGTTGCTGTCAACGTTAAAGAAAAGCTCATTTTTCTCAGCCAGGCAGCATCTCTCATGTTGGGCAGTTTGTATTTTTCATGGTCAACCAGAAGTGGACTGGGAATCAAAAGTTGGCCCCAGCATTTTGGCCCATACCAGCCTACCACAATCGATCACACAAATATAATAAAAATACTTTTTGATACAAAGGTGAAGGTTTCTTTGAACATTTGAGAGGAGACATGAAAGATGAGTTCTGGGGCTCTTTTTGGAGCATCAAACACTTCACTTCCTGCATCTTGGTGAATTTTTATGCACCAGTTTGTGCCTTTTCTGCATCTATATGTGGTGGAAATGTCATGTATAAAATTACATGTGGCCTATATGTTACTACACTCGACTTTTCCTGCTGTATAATATATATATATTACTTTCTGTAACTTGTGTCACTCACCCCCTCGACACACACGCACACATACACAGACCTGCATTTATTGTAACAGGCTGTGTAACAAAGACTATTGTGTTTTTTGCAGAACTTTACATACTTTATGACAGGCTCATGACAAAATGACCTGGCGATGTTGATTTGCCGAGAGAGAGAGATGAGACTGAGTTACTCTGAGCAGCCACCAAGTTGCTAAATGGGTGTGCAAAGTGATTAAAAGTATTTTTCTGACCTGCAATTTCTCTACACACACACACACACACACACACAGACGGTGGTGTCAGCCCATGAGGCATATCGGCCCACTGGGAAACTGCCTTGTATGCCAGATGGCCAGTCCACCCCGTGGCCAATATCATACAATATTGTCTGCGTAGACAATGTATAATGTATAAAGATGTGTGTGGATGTATAAAGACAACTGGATATAGCTTGGGTGGCACACAAAGCCAAAAAGTTCAACTTTTGAGTGTAAGATTACCCCAATACTCCGTTCTGCTTCTGCATCATTGGGCCCATAGAGGAGGGGTGTTAAACACTTTTGCCAACGAAGCAGCAAATTTTTGGTTTGGCCCTCTGCTGATTTAAATGATCATAAAATCACCTAATAGTGCTACTCTTGTAGACTTTCCAAATGTTGACGGACTGAATGGATCAAATACGAATAGTGTAACAAGTAATTTGTGAGGCTTGTGATGCTCAAAGAAATGTATCCACCAACTTACCAATATCTCTTTCGCAGTGCAAGTCTATAGGTCTAAATGCATCATGTGACGGACCTGGAAGTTGTAATTCCACGAATCAGCCACCATGTCAAATTAGTTTCAAAGCTTGGTGCTGTTACTGGGGGCTTGGTTAGATACAGCAACAATCAATCAGTACTTCTTAAAGTCAAGGATGCTTCCTTGGAAGGACAGGTCCTTCCAAACAATACACCAAACAAAGGACTCGGTCCTCGATAGAGTTCAAAGGATCCTTGACATTGGAGCAAGCCTTTGGAGGGATTTGATGACTCCTTGAAATTCAGCCGTTTGAGGATCCTTCCTTGACTTTGAGAAACACCAAATGTCTTCTCCACACATACTTCTTTGCTATTGGTTGAGGCTGCAAGTACGCAGGTCAGATTTCACCAAAGTTAAATTCCATGTGATGCGAACTGGCTTTGCCGGCATTGATTGGAAGTGAACGACAGGGAAATATATTCAGCAATGCTAATTTTGTGCATATACAGTATAACCATGCCCTTACAGAGTTAACACTGAACATCTAAGCTGTAGCCTCCATGCTAGCACTTGAGTCTACACATTATTGAAAGACAGCAGGCTTCTTGCTAACACTTAACGCAGTTTTTACGTGAAGTGGTCAAAACCTGACCATCATGATGAACCAATGGGACAGCCCACCAAAAGCTCACTGTATTCCATTAATGCAGCGGCAGCAGCAGTAGTGGGAGGAGGAGTGGGGGTGGCAGCTCTGCCAGGGCAGCCGTGCCCTCTGGGAGCTCATTAGGGCTTTTTAGAGGGAACATGAATAGAGGGACTGCAGATTAGTGTTAGCTGATGGAGAGGAAAAAGAGCTGGAGTGGAGGAGAGGGGACAGGCGAAGATGGACATAAAGAGAGTTAGAGTGACGGTGCGGGGCAGTGAGGCAACACAAAGATATGTGATGCGGCCTCCTATCTCCAGTGGCCAATTAGGGACCAACTGGGGTGACTCTCATGGTCACACACACACACACACACACACACACACACACACACACACACATACACACAACACATACAAATGTAATCTCTCATCCTGTGGCCATGGCGACGGTTGGCTCTTGTTTGGCTCTCACACACTGTTGAACAGCTGTGCAGCTGTCTGAGCTACAGACGCATACACACATGGGCAGCTTTGCCTGGTTCTAGCCTCCAAGCATTGCATCTGTTCATATGACGTCTGCAGATCTGATGCTGTTATGGCTGCACAAAAACAGAGAGAGTGAGATGTTACCAGAGCTAATGTGGTGAAACTGGGTGGTCATATAGCACGATAAAGCCTTAGAATGACAGTAAAAGATGTTCAGCTGTTCCAGTGTCAGTCTTACAAAATAGATGTCAAAACTACAAAACTGTCAAAACTGAATATTAATCTGAGGAATGCACTGAATGGATATTTTTCTCTCCATCCGAATTACTGTTGGCCTTGAGTATGGGCTAATAAAACAATATGTCCAAGTAAGTCCTTGGCAAGTTCTTTCCAATATTTCAATATCCTTAAATGTATTGTCTCAAAATACAAGATAATCCATGGGCAGTTTGACAGACACAATAAAACCCAACTCAGTCCAGAGGCTGCAGTGACCACCAGATGGCAGTATTGCATCAGTCTGGAAAACCTCCCATTTACTGAGGAGACGCTTCCTCCACAGCACTGAGCTCCTCTGAGCTGACTGTTATCTGCACTCTTTTCCAAAACACAGTGACTGTATCATCCTTCCAGTTATGATTCATCACATCTTCACTATTACTCCTACATGCGTAATATTTCTGTCATTTTTCCCCACCCAAGATTTGCAGTACATCTCTTAAAGGGTAAGAGTGGTATTTTCGAACCTGGACCATATATTCCCAAATTTTAGTGTCAAAATGCCTAATGGTAACAATGCATTTTGAAATTGGTCCAGTATTGAGCAAGAGCGCTACAGCCAGGAGCGGAGATCAGGTTGCAATGTAATCACTTGAGGCATGTTGGCATCGTGAATTTACGTCTACTAAAAATGTATGTAGTACTTGTTTTTGCCACTGAAAGGCTCAGATTGTTACTCTAAGCCTCTGACAACCTTATGAAAAAGATCCCCACAGAGAAAGACCTTTTTGTTAAAGACTAAGATCCTGTTTGTTTAACCATCAGTGACTTAAGTGTTAATTTCAACCAACAAGAGTTGATGATTGTTGGATCAGTAAAAAGATGCACTGAGGTGGTTTTTGCGAGTTTTATTTTGCTTCTGTTGACTTTAAACAAAGTGTGTCTTATGATGATAAAATGACTCCTTATTTAAATGGAGTCTGGTGAATTGATGATGGCGATTTTTGTGCTGTTTCTGCTTAAACAAAAAGGTTCTTACTCTTTAACAAAAGGTCTATCTCTTAAGGTCCCTTTCCATAATGTTGTCAGACACTTAAAATAATAATGAAAGCCGTTGAGTGGAAAAACAAGCACTTTTAGTCGATGCAAATTGACTGTGCAAATATGCCTCGGATGGTGACATTGCCTGTTTTGCCGCTGCAGCCCTCTCAATCAATACTCAACCAACTTCAAAAACTTGTTGGTCCTATTAGTCAAAAAACATGGGAAAATAGGACCTAGGTTAAAAAATACCGAACTTACCCTTTAAGTTTGGATCTCAGACATGACATTGTGGCTTGACCTCAGAGTGGAGGCGCCACTTATTTTTCACATTTTTGTGGTTCTGAAAAGGTTCCACAGATACTTCCTTATTTCCAGTCATATCTCGCTTTAGCTCTCTACCTCTCCTCTACTGTCTTATTGATATATTAGGTCAGGCTTTTACACTGCATTCTAAGCTAGACCACTTTTATCTGTAAACGGAATCTTTTCGTCACTATTTGCTGAAGCAGCAAATTGAGTTTCCCTAAACAATCATCCAAGTATTATGGTTTTGTTTTCTAACTGAACAAAAGACGAAGGAGCATCTAGCTAAACATAGCTGGACGTAGATGTAACATACGGTATGAGAGCAAATGTTGTGTATCCATCTGAATTTAAAGGTTAAAAATGGGAAACTATCATTCATACAGTCTTATCCGAACAGGAAGTGAGTCAAGTCATAACAGCAAACAATTTTCATACATCATGAACGAGTGCCAGATTACAGAAAACAGTCACAAAGTTGCATTTAAAATGTTTGAGTATAGCGCTTTAACATCTCCATAAGGAAGGTGAAAAGTTTTTTGTTATCCGTTCTAGTTGTACGAGCATTGTATTGAAAACCAATAACATCTAAGCCTTATACGTTAATAAATAATGTGTAATAAAACTCCCTTCAATTGGTTAAGGAGGATGGTCCCAGTGAGACATCAATCTTTCTGCTGTAATAAAGTGCAGTGCATTGTGGTTAACATAGTGAAGGCTTTAAGATTGCTGGAGAGGCATGCATTTATAGTATCAGACATGATTGTAGACTTTACAGTGGTCTGCAGACTGTCAGGAGAGAACCATGATTTCTGTCTTAGCAAAAATCCAATTTTGATGGTGTCCCACGTTGGGAAAGGATATCCAAAGAATGTTTTAATTTCAGAACCCCATACATCTGCATATGGACAGCAGGCAGGTTACTCCTCAGTGACCTTGAAAGTAGCATATCATGGTTTTGCCACCATTTAAAACAAATTTGTTTATGATAAAAAAGCGTATACATTAGGGCTGGGCAATCAATCAAATTTTATTTACAACTTCAGTTTTACTTCCAACGATTATTAATGCAAGATAATAGAAATAAAAGATCAGTGCTGGCCTGTGGCATAGGCAATATTGGCAAATGCTGATGGCGCTACTATCCATAGGGGGTGCCGCAAATCGGGGGGGGGGATTAGATGTTTATCTTTCACTATTTTATACTAATATTATTACTGCTAGTATTTTTGAAATATTACATAAGGTCACAACAATATAACTACACAGCCGAAGCCTACTAAATAATAGAAGCCTTTTTTTCTGGGTTCCTGACGCTCCCCGCTCGCACCAATTGTACTAGAACCACCACTCTAAAAGATTACAGTGCCGCATTCTGTTTTGCAATAATGCACTCCTTTTGTCTTGTGTTATAAATCCATCGCACCCCTTTGCAGCAGTGTGCTCCCACCCCTCCCAAACTCATAGCCAGGCTGTGACGTGTTTAGTTCACCACAAGCCCGCTTTTCAGTTAAATTATATTTAAGGTTCAAGAAAATCCATTGTTAAAAAGACAAGGTTTTTAAAAAGGTTGAGTATAAGAGTGATGTTTCCAAAGTCAGTGGTAGTTATGTTAAATAATCGGTGTCTCAGTATTGACCAAAAAAACTGACTCAGATTTTTTCCATAATGGAGCAGTTCTGGCACATGTATGGATATTTAAAGGAGCAATAAGCGAAATTCATCATTTCTAGATTGAAGGAATTAAAAAATTGCTCTCTCACCCTCTCTCTGTGTTGATCTCCAGCTCATTGTTTACAAGCCAGTCCGGCTGTGCGTTCATGTACGTTCATGTGGTTTGTTATTCAGGTTAATGTGGGAAGAAGCAGCGGGTTTATCGGGCAGCTGAGTGAAGCTGGGTGAAGTGGAGGCTGCGGAGGAAACACCGGGATGGGTTAATGTCTGGAGCTTGAGTTAGCGGCTCGGTCCCAGCAATGGGTCATGCGTTACGGTTGTGTTAAGTGAGTAAGTTAGCCCGGCAGCCCAGCTAACATTTTCAATTAGCATTGTAAAATGTAGCCTCCCCGCGAGGCTACATTTTTGTAATAGTGACTAGAAGAGCTGATAGAAGCGCTCCATAGCTGTAAGTTACTCCAGTAGCCGGTGGCAGCCGACTCGGCTAGTGCTAACACCGGGAGCTAACGCTAACGTTCCTCCTCTTCTCCGTGAGTGAGAGCAATGTTTTAGACTAGCGGGCAGCTGGCTTGCGGGCTGCCCACTCACTCATCTCAAAATTATGCCCGCGGGGTGGAGAGCAGAGGTAGAGGGAGGTGTGGCTCATGACACACTTTGTTTTGGTCTACAGGCAGTGCACAACAGCAAACCTAGCGGTGAAACGATTTCGCTTTTTGCTCCTTTACTTCATTCATTAATATTGCTATATACAACACACACCAGTTTTAATGATGAATTAAACCATTTTCTGATCAATCCTCCTAAACGCTGACAGAAAAGAGGATTTACACATTACAACATTATTCTTATCAGAAAAAGAACAGATTAACTGCAATGTCTAAAGATCCTGACATTGATATGACATTTAAAATACATCTGAGAGAAAGATCATAGAATTTTTAATAAATTTTCTAGTCCAGTTCCATATCCAAAACCTAATGACAGGAGCCATGCCTGTCATCTTATCAGTTCCTCCTCCTCTCACCTTCACACCTCCACTCACACACACTCTTCGGCTGGCAGCCTTCACCTCTGGCGCCCAGCAAACTGTGGCCAGTTCAGGCCAGCCCTGGCACTGAACTGGGTGACTGGACCCCACTGTTGGCTAGCTGGCAGGCTGAAGGCTAAAACTGAAAGACAGTTGGGTGGTTGGCTAGTAGGATTAGGCTGGCAGTGTGGGAGGTGGACTACCTCGCTGGGTGGCTGGCTAGCTTGTGTGGTAGCCAGTCGGTTGGCAGCTCAGCCTGACTGTGTGTCCACATGGCAGTTTTGGCTGAGATTGAGAGGACAGTGCAGAGCCTCACACACTCACAGCATAACGAACATAGTTGTGGAAATATGGAGAGCCTGTCTCACTAAACTCATCTCAAAATTATGACAATTTATTGTGGTCTGGCCTTGCAGCAGAAGTGCATAGTTCATACAGTATTACTCAAGACCATTTCTCAAATGATAGGAACCACTCCTTCATTTGGCAAACGTATATACAAAGCAACACTCACTGCAGTAAAATGTCAGCTATTTCAATTGGTCTGTCTGTTTTTCCTTGGTCATTTATAAAACAAGCATGGTTGAGCCAATTATAGACCTTTATTACTGCAGACATTTTTATATGGCAAAGCAGCAAAACCACAGGTGTAATTAATTACTTTCATTTTGGCTATATCAGGCACACTTGCAGGACTTTCTCAGACACTTAAAGGGACACTTCAGTGCCATGAAAAGTAGTTTTTTACAGAAATTGCAGCTTTTCCAGCCAGTTTTGCGGTGCCAGAAGTGGGTGTTTAAGCCAAACATAATCTTATTCTAACCACAACCAAGGGTTTTATGCCTCCACGCCAACAATAGGCATGGCCTATGTTGTTTGTTTTTAAGTCTGTCCAACTGTACGTTACATCTGCCCATCCAATTCTTGTGAGCATGGTATCACCTTGAAGGAACTTCTTCAAATTTGGCACGTGCATCCACTTGGACTCAACTATAAACTGATTCGTTTTTGGTGGTCAAAGGTCAAGGTCACTGTGCCCTTGCATCCGTCTCATTCTCGTGAACGAAACATCTCGATAAGGCCTTAAGGAGGTTTCCTCAAATTTAGTACAAATGTCCACTTAGACTCAAGAATGTACTGATTAGATTTGAGTGGTCAAAGGCCAAGATCACTGTGACCTTGTCTGTCTTATTCTTGTGAGTGCAGTATCTTAAGAACACGTTGAAGGAATTGCTTCAAGTTTGGCACATTCACTTGGACTCAAGATGAAGTGACTAGAATTTGGTGGCCAGAGGTCAAGATCACTGTGACCTCACATAAGTCTCATTCTCTTGAACTCATCATCTTAAGAATGCCTTGGCGAAGTTCTCTCAAATATGGTACAAACATCCACTTTGACTCAAGAATGAACTGATTAGAATTTAGGGGTTAAAGTTCAAGGTCACTGTGACAACGTGTTTGGCCATATCTCAAGAATTCATACACTTATTCTGACAAAATTCCAAAAATTCTAATAATATATAACGATGAAGTGATATTTTATATCCAAAAGTTCAGAGGTCAGCTTTACTGTGACATCATAACATTCTGCAAAAACACTTTTCTGGCCATTCCTCAGCGTCATAACTCTAGTAGTAACTTTAGTCAGATACTGAATTAGTGACTCTAATCCTGGATGTCCACCTTGAAACTGTGCTGATTGTGTAGATCTTCTGTGCTGCTCGGGGGAAGATGTGCAACATGACCGGTTTGCAGAGGCATACAACCACAAGGCAGTAATACTAGTTGTCCCTAAACCTAACTACATGTTAACCACAGCGTTGCTGAAATGCAAAGAAACGTAAAGTTTCAACGTATCCACTACATAAGAATGTGCAAAAACGTATCCGTGGTTTGAAGAAACTTTCAATACGGACATTTATTCAGGTGATTTCATTTGGAAAGTTTTGAGTGTGCATCTACAGCAAATTAAAACAGGACAGAGCAGATCATAAAATATGATAAAGTATACTAATAAAACAAGAAAATCAACTCTGTAATGTAGGCTTTTTGTGAAATAATGGCCTGGTTCTCTTTGCAGCTGCAATATCTGATTGCCAGATTTTTCATAATTGGGTTTGGCTGGATATGCCAGTGTTTGTTTTTAAAAGTTTAGACTGAAGGTGTTTTAGAACAGTTCAGCATGTGTGTATAACTTTAATGTGATGCCAAGTCTTAGTTCAGTTACTTAATTGTTGTTTTGTTGTCTTCTCGTTACAGACCGCTTTACAGTGTACAGCGCTAAGAAGCTCAGACAAGCGTGGAATAAGTAAGTAAACTCTTCAAATAAGACTTTTGCATTTGTGTGTGTGTGTGTGTGTGTGTGTGTGTGTGTGTGTGTGTGTGTGTGCGCGCGCACGCTATTGTCTCGGCACATATAAGTACAGTGTTATGTCATAGGGTGTTGTAGCTGACACTATTATTCCCGTTCCTGTCTTTAAGGGTAAACTCCCATGGGTAGTGAATACGCCTTTAGTGCAGCTCACACACTCATTACACATGCTCTTCTTTTAGCCTGCACCCTTCCTGCAGCATATGTGTGTGTGATTCTACTCTGGGACATCAGACACATATGGCAGAAAAAGGTCACAGTGACACAGTCGGGGCTCTTCCCAGATGTGTGCCACTGTTTGCCCCAGGCATACATCTGGAGGGGAGACCACAGAGGGCAAAGGGGAATTTGTCTCTTTTCCACTGGGAATTTTAAAGCAGCACCAGGCCAGTGATTTATGTAAAACTCCAGCTGTCTAATCAGCTGGATTCACAAAGTATAGCTGCTTCAGCGAGGAACCGTCCCCGCTAACTAAAGCCCTCATCACACAGGACTCCTACTACCTGTGTTCCTCCTGTGATTTATAGTAATTACATGGGTCATCTGTGTCCTTAATCCTATCTGTGCCTGTAATCTGTAAAGTAAGAATTACAACGCAAATTACTAACCATAATGTGCCAAAAATTCCACCTCTGTATGAATCAGACTTTAATTTGGGGTTGTATTTTTTATTCCTGAGATTTGGAACATGGCTGCATTGCTAAAAACAAGTTTATAGGCTGTGCAGGAGCCAGCAGTTTAGCCAGATGGACATATTTTTAGAGACCTAGCCATGTTCTGACGTCTTAGTAATTGCTTTTGTGAGTACAATGTTATCATAAGGGATGGCTATAGAAGAATTGTAATAAACTATAGTTTTCTTCAACCACTTTCTGTGCTTGGCTTAAAGTGTTGCTTTGTTCAAAAGATAATTTGTAAGATAAATGAAGAAAAATCTGTTTTCCTTGACCAGTTCTTTAGTTATCTCTGTTACCATATCAAATCTTTGTAGCTCTAATTTCAAACAGTTAAGGGGAAAAAAATCAGTTGGAGTCTGGATTTTATTCATTACTGTGCATACAGCTTTTAAAGCAGTCTATTGAAAACATTTGATGACAAATCAAAAGCAGAGCAAAGTGAGCTGAGGTGGATTTTCCCTTTACTCCCTCCCAGTCTGTCCCCTCCCGGTCTCCTGGCATTGCTCCAGTCCAGGAGGAAATAAAAATGTGAAGAAAGAAAGTGAGGTGGAATGTTAATGACCATCACTTCCTCCCTGCTGCCTTTTATCGCAGGCCAGGGAACGATGAATTTGATATGAACTTAGACACTCACTTTGTCTCTGCCCTGAGAGTTGGCTCACCCTCTGCTGCTCTCTTGTTTCAGCTCTCAGTAAGCCATTTCTCTCTGCACTGTTTTTCTTCCTCCAGCTGAAAAAATTGGATAGATATACGTAGAATAAACTGGTCAGGGTTTTTAGCTTTTTGATGTGCTTGTGTACTTTAACAGATATAGTAATACAACTATTGATGTTAAAGATGACATACTGTGCTCATTTTTAGGTTCATGTGTTTATTTTGAAGGTCCAGTAGAAAAAGTTTATATGCTTTAATGTTCATAAAACATGATATTTGTCTCATACTGTCTACTACTGCAGCATCTCTGTTCACCCTCTGTCTGAAACGATCCATTTTCACCTCTCTGTGCCTTCAACATTTTGATGTTACCAGGTGTACAACAGTGAGAAACTAACAATGGCTGACACATGAATCCCACTGCTTTTCTCTGTGCAGTGATTGGCCAGAGTGCAAAACGTTGTCCAATCATAGCAAACAAATTATCAGCGGGCAGGGCCACGAAATCTCCGGAAATAGGACGCCTTGCCAATTCTAGTGCTTAAATGCTACGTGGGGTTTGTCTTGCCAAGAAAAGCAGTGAGATCCAGAGAGGCACATGGGACGGGTTTTTGGAGGACACATTTCCTGATAGGTGGTGCAAGTAAAAAAGGAAGAGGATAGTCTTTTCTTGTAATTGTGGGTCTTCAGACACACCATGACACCTTCATATTGAAAAAAACATGAAAAGCAATGCAGTTTACTGATTATCAGGCCAGTGTTGTACATTTATAACCTTCACCAAAGAGTTTTTAATCTAAGTCCTGGGTTGTATTTGTCAGCGTATTAAAAAATATGTTCACACCACAGACTGAATATAAAAATGGGGGATACAGCACCAGTACCTCCCACTGTATAATAATTAATCATATGGAAGCTGCCATCTTGTGCTTATAGAGCTAGAGTCTGCAAATTAGCAATAGGGAAGTGGTGTGTCGGTCCAACCCAACTGTGAGCAGCATCTTTGATGATGAGCACACTGATTGACACACAGGTGTTAATCAGGCCGTCAAACCCCCTTTTTAAAGCATCAAGTTACTAATAAAACCAAACTTATCAGAAAAATAAACCCTTGATCAAACATCAGTGTGACAAGAACTACCTAAAATGACAGAAACTATTTTTGGGAAATTTTATTTGACATGTACTTTGATTTTTTTAGTTTGGCTTATGTCCAGTCCACAAACATAAAGGGGGCTGGTTTGATGGTGTTCATTATGTCTTTAGTTTATGATAATGACTTCAGTTGTTCTTTTATCTCAGACATGTTAGGATATTACATACCTTGACATGGTTCGGCGAAAACTTCCGCCTTCCTCAGAAGTGTCACGGACAGCAGGTGGCGTGACCGTCCTGTCAGTTTTTGACAGGACGGTCACGCCTCCCTAATATCGGCTGATTGACAGATCAGCTGATAAAGGCGCGTCACAACCACCACCAGGTGACACTTCTGGTGACACCATTGGCTTTGGCTAGCATTGCTTCTTGTTCACTCACCTTAGCAGCCAGTGTGAGGGGAACCCTATGAAAACAGTGAATGGGCGAATGGGAAAAGTCAGGGATTCATGAAAACTCAAACGTTCCACAGCCAGACCTGGGACATGCCGGACACTAAAAAGAGTCATTGAAGATTTATTTGTCACTGTCGCCAATCACTAGTCATAGTCACACCTAGAAGCAGAATGTTTGCATCAAAACTTGAGAACATTGAAAGTATTTAATATTGACTTTCTGCAGATATGAACTAATACTGTCAGTGTTCTACAATCCAATAATCTGTTGAGCACTACTGTATACAAACTGTGACCACTATGACAGGTGCATGCTAAGGCCTGTTTGCCCAAACACTTCCAAGTTACTCTCACAACACCTTCATCATCAAATGAGTCAGACATGTTGAAAGCTCTTTAAAGGATGTCTTCAGACAAAAAACACAAAACAGCTCTGGGTTGCAGCTTTGCTCAAGCAAAGACACTGATCTGCCACTTTCTGCTGTGGTGGGGGGAGAATACAGACAGGTGGTTTCCTCTTTCTCCCCTCTCCCAGTGTCTTGGTGTAGTTTTCTGATTGAATACCATGAAGAAGCACTCGCCATGCACCACTGAAGGAGGAATGCGTTCTCTGCTGTGAATGTGCCATCACCTGGAGCTGTTTGATAGTTTTAGGAGATATGATCGATCTCACTGCAGATGTGCACTTACTCACTTGGCCCAGCTGACAGCAATAGCACAAAGGAATGTGCACCCACAGTACTGTACGTCAACACTCATATCAAGAACATGCTCATGTCGGTGATTTCACACCTACACATATCTACCTGTTTGTCCAGACGCCTGCAGAGAAAGTACAAAGCAAAGCCTGTGTCAAGATTTCTGAGTGAACTTGACTCTTTATTCCCTTTTCTTTAGCCCCACCCCCGACCTATGTGAAGGCCCACAAATGCAAGCTTTTAATTAAAATCTGAGCTAAGATAACCATCATGATCTCATCAGGGGTTATTTTTTGGGACTAGACAAAGCTCTTCCAGGGCCACAGGAGACATTACACAACTGTTTTCACAGGCTGTCTTGTACTTCCCAGGACACGTAAACTCCATCTGCCTGTCTTTCTGCCCAACAATTTGTCCAGGAAGTGTCCATATGTATACAAGCACTGAATGGTCTCCATATTGATGGTCGCCAAAAGATGAATCCTCCTTGTCTTTCCTGTAGGGCCATCATTAGACCGTCATTTATGCAGTGGTGGGTAGAGTACTGAAAATACTCAAGTGGTAGTACAATTAATCCCATTAAAAATATGACTTAAAAAAGTAAAAATCCCCATTTGAGAAACCTATTCAAGTAAAAGTAAAAAAGTACCTGGTTAATAAAGTACTCAAAGTAAAACTCACTTTCCATTTCAATATTTTTTATGGTGTGTAATATAATAAATTAAATTATCAAAGGATAATTTGGTGCCCCCACCTGCAGTAACTCGAGGACCCCTGGGGGTCGCAGGCCCCCTGTTAAAGACCCAGGGCTCATACAATTGAGAAATGAACACTCCCACTCTCTCCATGTCTTCCTCTTTACCCTCCTCTTCCTTATTATAACATCAGAGATTAACATTAGGCAACACCTGAAAAATTAACATGGCTAACATTAGCTAGCTAACTACATTTTCACCTACAGTATGTGCACCTACAGTCTTTTAAAGTGGACATTGGATGTTTTTCGGGAGGCACAGCAGGCACTTGTCATCACTTGCACATCATGTTATTGTAGTCCTTTTTAGATTTTGGTTTTAAAAAAAATGTGCCAGGGATTGTCGCTGGAAGCCGCTTTTTGATCTGTCATCATTGCATCATGGTCAGGAGACAACATTTAGAGCAGACATATTGTAACGAATGTATAAACAAAGTTGATCACTGGCTAAAAACTAAACTCAAGTAAAGAGGAGAAGCGCAGGTTAAAAAAGGAACATGAAAAGTACTCATTCCTTATAAAACTACTTTTCTATCCACTGTAATTGTTTGAAGTTAAAATCACAGATGTTTCAACCTCTAATTGTGGTTGCTGTAGTGAAGCTGATTTGTCATAGAATATGAAAAATAAACCACAAGAACATAACATTTTTTCGGAAAGACCAAGCGGAAACTTCCAGAGCTAAATAAAGAAAAAGCAAACGTGGAAGTGCCAAAAACTGCAGTTCCTTGAATGGCCACTTGAGGCTGACCTCAGAAGCCAGTCAATCCCCATGGATCCCCATATTAAAATGCCCAGCTTTACAGCACAAATAAACATGTTTACAGCCTGGTACAAAAATGCTTTTGGTATAGCTAATTTCCCTTTGTTTATTTTTTATTAGATGTAACGTTAAACATATTCAAGTGTGAGGCCGCTTGATTGACAGACTGTGAGGCGTCACCACAGTCTATGAGTCAGATCCAGCCCTCATTCCTCCACAGCTCCACCCTCTCATTCAAATTTGAGCATCTCTGGCTCCAAGAACATCCAAAATGTCGAACTGGAGGCTTCAAAACGGCAGTCCTCAAAAACCAATGGTAACAACATGCCCATTATTTTATACAGTCAATGAGAAAGACTGATGAAAGAAATGCAGACTAAGAGACTGCACTGAGTAACAGATGGTAGTGGAACAGAGGCTAGCGTGGACATGATGTCATGACTTTGGCTCTGTGTTGCAGGAAATCTTCCTCTTGCATGAGGTGCTGAATGTAAAGTTGGATGAAACACAAAGAGTGAGTGAGCAGTTTGTGCAGAGAGCTGGACTCACAATTCAAACCTCTACCTTTTCTTTTGACTCTGTGTATTATCTGGCCTTTTGGGAATGTGCTCACTTCCTATTGCAGGATGTCTGCATTCTAAAGCACTTAAAATTCAAGAAAAACCTAGCTTCCAAAATATTAGATAGCTGCTTCAAACTAAAGATCCAGCATTGGCAGCGTTGACCTTAAAAACCCGATATCATTAAACCAGTAATCTAGGAGGCCTTCTTCCATCAGTATAGTTTCACTCAAAGAATAGTTTGTCTTTAAACTTTGCAGTGGAGTCACACAGAATGTTCCAGCTGTATGAGAAAGAGGCGAGAACAGGCCCTGATGGACTTCATTAACTTTATCTCTGCCTCTTTACTGAGTGGCGTTGATGAGTTGAACAGAGATTTATCCTCCCTCTGTCTCTCTGCTGATAAGTCGAGTTGAGATCCCCATTGAGAGCCATGGGAGTGGCTGTCAGAGTGCTTGACTAGGGAGCCAACCATGAGAAGCTTGCAGAACATGAGAGGCACTGTGAATACTGCGAGCGGTGGGCCAGCGAAGCTGCGCTGAATAACATCATGTTTATTTAATGCAGTGGATGCCTAATTACTGACTGAATTTGTTGCTCTTCGTTTATTTTCAATCTTTTCTCCCCCTTGGCGCTGCGAGGTAGGGCTGGTTCAGGAGTTCAGTGACTCCCAGTACGGGTGCACACTCAGACACGCATTCATACACACACGCGCAGACACACACATGTTCACCCATAAAGTCTGCTTCCATCTTAGCTCCTGCTTTAATGAACACTTTTTGTTTCTCACGGTGACCCAGTCGCCATGTGCAAGGCAAGCTCAAAGGAGAAAGGTGTAAGCATGTGTGTGTGTGTGTGTGTGTGTGTGTGTGCTATTTTCATACGTGTGTGTCTAAGAAGTGTTTTTCCTCTTGAGTCAGCAAACCTTCAGCATAATTAAGAGGCTTGTTTTTTGTTGTCAGCAGCTCTGTGAATTGGAGAAAAAGTGAGTTTTTTTCTCAGAGGGATGAGTGAATGGTATGAAAGGTAACTCTATATTTCATTTGGATGAAACGGAAGTAGTTGGTTTCTCTGGCCTTAATACTTCAACTGCCTGCTTTCTGTTAATGTATCTCTGTATAGACTGTATGTATGTTTCTGTGGTCGCTCTGTCTGATAATGTGTGTTCATGTGTGTCAGGTTGGGCTATGTGGACCACGCTGAAGAGTTGGCTTCCAGGTTCCTCCAGTGCTTCCCAAAGAACCGGCTGTCGGCCCAGGCAGCGCTGAACCACGAATACTTCAGCAACCTTCCTCCACGGCTCTGGGAGCTGCAAGACAGTACGTAACACACAACACACCCATTACTGTAGCTCTTAACGCCAGCCGTCTGTGCTGACAGGTCCGATATTAGAGGTGCTGCTTAAAGGTTGTGACACACAGCTCAAGGATGATATCACGGTACTTCAAATCTGTTCACACCCTATTGCCGCAGTTAGCGTCAAAACTGGCACTTCTTCTCTGAGTTATAACTCAGTTGAAACTAAACACAGAGGTATGATAAAAATATTTTTGAATCCAGTGTGACTTTAACTTCCAGAGGAGATTATTGTCTGTGAAATCATTGTGAATAATTCTTTTTTAGTAATTTGAAGTAATTCAGTGATAGTGGTTGTGCACACATGGTGGTACATTGCAAACAGAAACTGCTAATACGGCATACTCTTAAAGGGACAGTTCAAAATCCAAATCAAAAATACGTATTTTCCTCTTACCTGTAGTGCTATTTATCAGTCTAGATTGTTTTGGTGTGAGTTGCTGAGTGTTGGAGATATCAGCTGTAAAGATGTCTGCCTTCTCTCCAATATATTGGAACTAGATGGCACTTGTGGTGCTCAAAGTACCAAAGAAGGTAAAAGACTCAACAGCAATGTCTGTTTCCAGAAAGCATGACCCGGTCAACATAATCCACAGAATTTATTGTGAGCAGTTTCATGAAGTAGCTATTTTCCATCTGTCCAACTACACCCACCCACCTTATCACTGTGCTGTAGGAAGCACGAACTACTAGCTCACCTAGCACCACTGAGCTAGCTAACGTTACAGCTCAGCTGATGAGGAAGTTATTAATGTTTACATCTCGCACTGTCACAAGCATGAGCCGCTCACCCATGAGTAGATGCATGCTTCCTTATGCGCTGTGATATGTTTTGAGGGTGTAGGTTGGTAGAAAGAAAATAATTCCTACATGAAATTGCTTAAAAAGAAAGCATCCTATATGAAATTGGTCACATCCAGGTCTGTGGATTATCTTTTGTAACTGGCTCATGATTTCTGTAAAGAGACATTGCTGTTGAGTTTTTGTATTTTTTTGGTGCTTTGAGCAGCACAAGCTGAGTGCCATCTAGTTCCATTATAGTGGAGAGAAGGCAGACGTCTCTACAGCCAGTATCTCCAACACTCAGCAACTCACTCCAAAACAATATAGATTAATAAGCAGCACTACAGGTAAGTGGGAAAATATGTATTTTTGATTTGGGGTAACTCTCTCATTAATGGTGCCAACCTGCCAAATTGTTAACACATAGAAGCCAAAGCACAGCACAAGTCACTGAATATAGAAATGTATATATTAGTACAGAATAGAACAGTATAGTATGTACTCAACCTATCCCCATACAGTGGTTTGTAATATTTCTGACAAGACAGCGCTCCATAAATGATTTTTTTAGTTTACATAGGTTAGGTTGAGGCAACAAGTTACTGTGGTTAGGTTTAAGAAAAGAAACATGGTGACGACATACAATAAAGTAGTGTAGTATAACATATAGTAGAGTTAATGACATTATTTGATGATTTTTCCTGATAATTGTGAGGCTTTCCAGAAAACGTTTGCTGTAAATGTAGTTGATTTTTCAAAACATTCTCACTCTGATCTTGGCGCATGTTGACATTTGGTCATGGACTTTCCACGTCCAGATACAACTTACAAGGTAGCCTAGGTGCGTCGGTTGCTGACGTTCTGGGATGCTGTGTGAAGTTCTGCCCGTTACATGCATTGTCTTCTTTCAAAATACACTATACTATACATATACATAGTCTCCTTCAAAATAAAGGCACTACATCAATATAACACAGTGAATTGATGTTTTTTTCTCTTCAACAACACACACACATGGTCGGGTTTAGGCATTAGGCCCTTCGTTTGCGAGGACAAGGAGGCTGCGCAATTCCTTGTCTCCCCAGTTGCTCATCTTTACAGTGTCTGTCAGGTCTGCGTTTCCCTCTTGCTACTAGCTGCTCTCTAATTCCTGCTATGAGCTGTTTCCTATTTATCCACCGCCAGTGGCTCGCACATGCGGCGTCATCAACAGCTCCTCCCACAAGTCTTCAACAGCCCCTCCCGTTGCGGAGGGGCGCCTCAGTATTTAATTCTAACTGTCAAATCTGGTTGATTCTGGGTTTGAGTTTCTATGGAGCTGGATGTAACATCAAGGCACTAAAGAAATTTGAGTTCTATTTGTGTGACCAATATACATGTAGACCTGTCTGACCTGGGGAGCCGTCTTGTATTGTCCGTGTATTGTTGTGTTGTGTGTATTTCTTTGTGTTTATGTTGTATTTGAACGTGGATTATATTGTATGTGATGCAAATTGCATTGATACATTGTAAAGATGTTGTATGGACCCCAGGAAGAATAGTTTTGGCATTGCCACAGCTAATGGGGATCCAAATAAATCAATCAATCAATCAATCAGTCTGTTTAAACTAAAAGGGTTCTGCCAATATGACTACCCTATGAGGCGGAAAATTGGGCACCTCGGATCAACTCGCCAATCCGCCTCTGTGTGTCTAAACGCTCGCAGCTTGCCAGCAAAACGGCCCAACATTCTGATCTGGCAGTGTAAAAGGGGCTTATAACTACGACTGGCCGTGTATCATGCTGACGTTAAGACAGTTTTTTTCGTCAGTGTCTGATGCCACAAGGCAAAGACTACCCAAGCGCTGGATTTCGACAACTTTGGAGTGAGACCGGGTTGGATTTTTATAAAGTTGCAAGTCAACTGAAAAAATAGCAGTTGTTAAAAGCACTCATCAGTAATGTAATGACATCCAGTAAAAGTTCTAAAATATCTCTGTATGTGCAGAAGATCTATGTTGCTTTCTTAAATTGATCTAGTTACCTTGACAGTCAGAAACTCTCTCTGTTTCTCTTCTTCTGTCTTTGTCTCCCCCTCTTGCTTTAACTCCCTCTGTTTTTCTATTTCTCTCCTTTTTTTGAGCTCCCTCTGCTCCACTGGATCATACAGTATCCTCCTCCTCTCTCTCTCTGTAAAGAAGGCAGCGCGCAGCGACCTGGGGTTGTTTTTGTTCATGCAGAGAAAGCCTGTGTTATTATGTGGATGCCGTTGGGACAGTAAGCCCAGCCGGACCTCTGCTGGCCGCAGCAACATGCTCAGTTTGATTTTCTATCGTCTTGACTCGCTGTTTGCCCAGAGCAACAGCACACTGAGGCGCTCTTTAAATAAGAGCCTCAGCTCTGAAAACACAGCACCTCAGAAACACATCTCAGCCTTCAATACACTTTAGAAGCTGATTTTTATTAATGCTGTTGTGTGTATTTTGGATGTGAGAGTCAGAGGTTTCAGCCAAAGCGTTACAGTATGACTTTATTTCAATTAATCCTACAGAATTGGGTTATTGAATGAAGGCATGTCAGAGATGACATATCCATATTATTTGACAGGATACATATACATACATCACCAATCCCTTAAGCTGTTATTCATTAGTGTTGTGAAAAGCCTGCTCAGCAGACCTGAGTGTGCTGCCACTGACATGGTGGTAATTTTAATGGAAGAATTCCATTTTTAATACCCCCCGATTAGGATTTTTCAGCATTATTAATCCTGTTATCAGCACCCAGCAGGTTGTCATGTCTGAAAAGAATCAGAGAGTGGCGGTCACTAAGAGAGGGAGAGGAGAGAGAGATGGCTCATTTTGATTTTTGTCATGCTCACTCGCTCTCTCTCCGTCTCTCTATTGTCCCTTTATCTCTCTCTCCCTCTCTGATTCTCTCCTTTCTGCACACACATGTGACACAGGCGAAGCAGCAGAGCCACCGAGGGAAGAATGGGAGTGAATTAAAACAGTTTCATAAAATGAGGACAGGAGTGGATAAACACAAAGTATCTCCCATGTCTGGGTGGAAGACAAGTGTGGATTTGCCACTTGCAGTTTTGTGGGGGAAGGATGTGTCAAAATTATGCAAATGAGGAATGAATGTGAGATAAAGAACTGGCTAATTACTCCAGCTGTGAGTATTTGACTACAACTGCAGCATGGTAATCAGGTTCTTCCACCAGGAAAGCCAATGGGCCAATGGGAACAGCCCATTAAAAGCATCCAGTACTACCAGTAACCAAAGAAGACACACTGGCTGAGAACAGCATGTCAGAGATGATTGAGAAATTGATTAACCTTTCAAGTAAATGTCCCATGTCATCCCTGTAGGGATGAACAGTATGTCTTCTATGGCCAACCGTGCACTCTATTGTCATGTGTATTATGGATTTATGCAGACAATACCCAGACAGATTACCAGGGACAATGACAGAATTATTGAGACAATAGAGCTCCTGAGGTTGCTGTTACTGTGTGGATTGGATTGTGACATTTTTAATTTGATTTCAGTGAGAGTGTGTGGGTGTCTGGCAGTACAAGAAGTGAGAGCAAAGGCCTTGGGAAGAAAAAAAACTCTGCCTTTATTTCCTAGTTAGAGAGGAGGGTGTGCTCTTCTCAGAATGGAGCAAGTATCTGGATCCATTTGCCTCAAATGGAATTAGTGCTAAATAAACAACTTTGTATCTCTATTGTTTCCCAAAATATAAGCAGAACAATGAGCCAGTGCAGTAGTGGGAGGGGCCACTGGTTATAGAAGTGTTTTCCTCACACTGAATTACTATTTCAGATCTTTCATTTAATGGTTTCCTTAATGTTCTTAATCAGCAGTGGCTGTGACAGCTCATGGAGGTGATTATGGTTCTTTAAAGTAATACACCACCCCCTATATGACCATTTGTACATCAATTACTCAGCCCATGCCATGTTGAATTCATGATGCCTCTGCTAAATAAGGAATCCAAAAAGGGAGACAATTCTTGATGAATTGAAATTATAGGGGTCCACATTTAACAACAGCAACACTATGTCAAAACATCCTTTTTACAAACTCTCACACAACTTGTGCAGTTTAATCCAAGTCTCATTTATCCAGATGTATGCTCAGTATTTTCTAACCAGCCCTTTCAGAAAAATAAGAGTAATCTATGCTCTCCTCACAGCCAGACTCCGTTGACAAAAACAGTAATTTTACCTCCCTGAACACAGGAGCTGCTGGTCTACCGCTGCCATAATCAGTTAGTCAGTTTGTGTTATTGTGTGACTTGGGAGAATCCAAACTAAGCCTTTAAAACACCAAAGTCACACAGTAACACAAACGAACTACTGATTGAGGCTAGGCCTGTCGCGATATGCGATAAGTCGGTTAATTGCACGGTAAATTTAAAGGGAGACGGTAACTTTTCCAGCCGCGATTGATTACCATATTCATGCGTGTTTGGTTTTCCTCGTCTCTCTCCACCAAAGAGACTAGACGACAAGAGCGTTCACTGCCGTGCATCGTCTGGCAGCCAGGTGAGTTGGTTCATTAGCGTAATGAACGGAGGGAAAGCTCTTGTCATCGAGTGTCTTTGTCTCTGTGGGGGAGGCGGGGCTATGGGCCACACACACACACACACACACACACACACACACACACACAGTGCGATCTTCGTGAGGGGGGGACGAGGCGGAGAAAAAAACAGAGAGTTGAGCGTAAGAGAAAGACAGGGAACTTGTTTCTAAACCAAATGCCACGGCCCCTGTGTGTGAGTGTTTTGGATTTAAACCAAATGACAGAGGGCAGCCCAGTAATTTGGACGAGCCAGTGTAGCGGGTTTGTTCTAAAATCATCTCAAGAAAAAAGCGAATACGACCAACTTACATGCACACCTGAGAGTGAGAGACTGAGAGTCTATTTTTTTGTATTTATTTATTTATTTAGATATTTTTACGTGTTATTTCAGATAATTAAATGTCCTTTTTTGCATTCCTAAATATTCTTGTTAAATAAATATTTATTTCTCTTTAAAAGGGTGTACATGCATCATTATGCCTTTATTATCATTATATAAGTTTAAAAAATGCTCTAAAACAGCAAAATTACAACAATAATAAAAACGGTCTTAAAAGCACAATATTCCGCAGTATTATTGCTTATCGCAACAATTTCTGATGCAATTAATCGTCCAGCAAAATTTGTTATCGTGACAGGCCTAATTGAGGCTGTGGTCAAGCAGCAGCTCCTGTGTTCAGGGAGGTAAAATTACCTTTTTTGTCAATGGAGTCTGGCTTTAAAAAGAACTTAGATAAATTTTACTTAACGTTCAGTTCCCCATTAGAAAGGACTGTCTGTTTGGGAAGTACTGAGCATATTACTTTTGTGAGAAAGAGTTTTGTTAGAGTTTGTAAATGGATGTTTTGGAATAGTTTTGCTCTTGTTAAACATGGACCCCTATGACTTCAATTTTTCAAGAACTTTCTCCTTTTTTTGGATTCTTTGTTTAGAGTGGAGGTATGCATTTTTCCAGAAATTCAACATAACATGGGGTAAGAAATTGATACACAAATGGTCATTCGGGGGGTGAAGTATTCCTTTAAGACCTTGCACCTGATTGCTGCAATTTACGTCGAACATGGAACTCCTCCAATTAAATATGCAAACACAAAGACAAGATTCACAGAGTGATATATTTCGAGTGTATCATTATCTCTGAATGAATGTCCATAAATCTGCTTAGAAATCATAGAAAAGAAAAGACTCCAGCCTGACAATCATCATACTTTGAAGTTTTCTTCAATATCAAAGTGATCCAGTGATATTTGACTGTACCTCCATGGTACACTGCAAACAGAAACTTCTAATAGCTAATTCAGCATACTTTTAATGGTTTAACAACAAAGGGTTTACAAACAGACAAAGCAAAAGCAGGATACTTAGAAGGCAATATAGCAACAGAAAGCCAAACAGTAAGGCCAGACAAAAGCAATATAAATAAATACAAACAGAAACAATAAAAGAGTCACAGTAGAACACAGTGGGTCTGCAATGACTGCCTTTTCCACTGCAGGAACTCAACATAATTAAATTTAACATTTAGCCACTGTCACAGCTTCTGCCTCTGTTTCCACTGTTCTCCCCACAAATTCCTGAAGCTGAATAAGGGGATAAATTCCAGGGGCCATATTCTCATAGAGTAATGAGTTTTTCCCAGAATTGAAATGCTACAGATTAGATTGTGCAGGGGTAATGTTGGTGGTCAGTCTTATTAGGGTACCCACATATTTCCCACTCAATGCAGTAATGGTTTAACGCCAGAAATAAAATGATCACAAAACTAAGATATTTGGAAAAATGGAAAAATGCAACACTGCAGCAGTGATGACTTGGTTCTGTCTCAAGCATTACTAGAGTAATCACACTAACAATGATAACACTTTCAACTCATATTGTGACACAGTTAATTTTATTTCCACTGGGTGTCCACACATTGCAGGCCCATAAAAGGTCATGTCTGTGACAACCAATCACATTTGTTAAAAGAATGCATCATACCTAGCTACAGGGTCAACCACACCTCCTCACTAAGGCTCAATCCCAGTTGAGTTCATCCTACCGATCGCGTTTGCTGTATTCATCATGCTTCGTTCGAAAGGGGACTTCTGCTAGCTAGCTAGCTAGCTAACCAGCTAACATTGCGAGGCAGTATAGTTATACTAGCTGGCGTGTTATCATAATGTGAAAAATCCGACAGTTTTGCAGAACAGGACAGATGACAGACGCCAGATAGTGCGAGCTTGCTACCTAGCTAACAAGCAACCTGACGACGGTAACGTTAGCTAGCTGGCTAGCTTTCTGTCAACTCCAATTTAGACATTGTGAATAGCAATAAAAAAAATCAATGTTATACCATTCTCTACACAAATACACAGTTATTCCAAAACGTTTTACAGAAGTTCCATGTTTATTTGTGAAATTATACGTACATGTATTTCCTTAATCACTCCTAAGCTAGCACTCCCTACTAAAAATGTTCAGGCTAAGTAAGGAGCTCTCTGAGGGTGTTCTCAGAATGTTTGTGAATACGGCCCCAGGTTCCTTTAGGTGTTGACCGCAGTGTTGTCAGTCATAATTGGTCGAGCAGATGTGACGTCACATCACAATAAACACTAGGGATGCACCGAAATGAAAATTTGTGGCCGAAGCCGAATAATATTAAACGCTTGGCCGAATACCGAGTGCCGAATACCAAATATTGTTGTTTAGTTTTTCATTAGTTTTTGCAGATGAACCCCCTCCAGATTAGTGTTGCCAGGGTACCAATATTGGGACCCACGGTACGATACCAATGATGGTTCTGAGTAGTATCACGATACCACANGAACAGTCCCTAAAGTGCGGTGAGGTTTGTGGGCCGTGAACGGCTCGTTTCTCCTCTGACACGTCACATACCTGTGTTCGGCTGGCTCGGCTGTTCAGGTACAGGCTGTTATTAGAATTTGGGGAGAGGAGGCCATTCAAATGTCCTGGTTTGTAAAATATCATAGAGATGCAAGAAAGCCTGGTGCCAAAGCCACACAGGGTTATTATGGGTTAGTTCAGGTTATGGAAGGCCCCGGGTTAAGTTTCTGCAGTTAGAAAAGAGCTATTATATGACATAACAGGCACTGATGAGAAAATTGGCCCTCTTTCTCTAAAGCATTTCTCATGGAAGAGTCACACTACTGAGTATTTCCCAGGCAGCTTTCTGTGCCGCTCTACTTCCTGTTTAGCAATCATTTGGGTGGTGATGGCACAAAACTGTCTCAATTCAAATCACATCCATCCATTAAGCATCTCCTGCCTCAAGGACCTGGACTGATTGCTCTGCAATCATATAAATGTGTCAAAAAAATTAAAATGCCACATGTAGCAACTTAAAATACCTTTAAAAATTCTTCTCCTTGTGTCAAAAAAGGAGATGAAATATTTAAACCCCCCCCCCCCGCCCCCCCAAAAAAAGACTGTGAATAAATATTCAAATATTCACTTTTTAATAACCATCTCTATCTTTAACAACTCACTCAGAATTGCTCTTCCTCCTGTCAGCCTACATACTTCTAATCTGCTTGCGTCTTCTCCCCCTGCAGTGTCTTCTATCTTCACCGTACCAAATGTCAAGCTGCAGACTGAGAGCGGGGACAGCATACAGGTGTGCGCACGAAGGAACAGTCATGGAAAGGCATCCTCTGGCAGCAAACACTGACCTGAGGCAGCATCCTGCACATGATTGCCTGACAGGTACGTGCTCATTACCATGCAAGAAGCAGACACAAACAGTGCGCAGTAGCAGCAGCAGCAGCAGCAGCATGCAGCTCTATGCACTCACAAGCAGAACATGAATACAGAAGCATTCAGACGGTGAAACTTTAATGATCTAAATGGGAAAACTGATGCAATGGAACATGGTTAGTACTTTGTCTCTGGAATTTTAGCAGGAGTCTGAAGTGTGGCAGTGAATGACTGCAGCTACATGTACATTTTTATTTAATCTCTTAAATCGTTTTATTTTATATTCATTTTCACATTAAACAGCTTACCCTTGGCAAAGTGGTGTATGATACTAAGTGTGCCTTGCATCCACATTTTGACCTTGAAAAAGAAGAAGAATGTGTTTCTCACTTGAGGGCTGAAAGCATGCTAACAAGATTTTGGGTTGTGTGGATTAGCCTGCATTTGGCTGCTTTAACCATTTAGAGAAAATATGTGAACAAAACGGGGAATAAAATGTGTTTTTGATACAGAATTCAGTTCTTATGATGCTCAAACAGTTGAACTCAGGGTGTAACGTTGGTTTGTGAAGTTGAGGGGGACACAATAGAACAGGAGCTCTGTGGGTCCTCCCTCAGAAAAAACAAAGTGATTTAAATTTAATTTCCTGCATTTCTACATACATACATACAGGACTACAGTAACCCAAACAAAATCCAGGAAACAATAAGGTTGGTCAGCATGCTATATTCTGCCAGAATAGCACTTAATATGCTCTATATGATACTCCTCTGTGGCAGTTCTTTAGGAATATATAAAGCAAAATCAGCAGTTCAGTTCACATTCTCAGCTAGAATCTGACAGCTGGCCAAACTATTATGCATGATTTTTGCAGTAAAAAAAAATCAAGGACATGTCAGTGGAATTTTAGAGATGTCAGATGGTAATGTCAGAATTAAACTAAAAACAAAGATATGCAGTTTGGTATCCTATTCATTCTATAATTTCATTATTGAAGAGGATTATTTTCCCTATTTTTCATCACCGAAAAGAAAAGAGCAGAAGACAAGCTGATGGCCAGGAGTATTTTTAAATTTTATTTTATTTTTTATACATATTTCTCATTTTGGTAAATCACAATTCGTAAAGAATATTTGAAAGCACATATGTTGCAAAATATTTTCAGTTAGACTGGACTGTAAAACATAGAGAAACATTTCTGTCAGGAAAAGGAGAAACAGATTCAGTCTTAGAAATAAAAAAAAATCAAAATCATGATATGTACTGATAAATTATGAAATAGTATGTACCTACTGTAAGTATTTAATCATTTTTGGCTTATGAAATTAAATTACTTAATAAGGCAATTATGAGATTGAATTTGACTGAATATGTCAAAACTATGATATATTACCCTTATCTATTACAGCTGTGACTTCCTACCCGCAGGATGTCTGCAGGTCCTTAAAATGTCTTGAACTAAATTTTATAAATCTTAGACCTTAAATGTCATTAAATAGTTTAGTTGCATCAATTTCACAGTTAATTACTATTTCAGTTTTACAGTAAACTGTTGTGAAATGACAGCTATATACTGTGATCTCACAGTAGTTATGCCTGTATATTACTGTGATTTAACAGTATGCCTCTGTTTATGTACTGTTTTTACCTGCATACATTTCACACCAGAATTCTGAATTTGGTAAAATAAAAGCCTGTGAGGTGACAGTAATGTAATTTATTGAGAAATATTACAGTTACATATCATAACTTCCTGTACATAAAACCCACCTCTGCACGGGACTACATATATATCACTTACCAATGTACACACCTGCAATGCTTAAATAACAAAATGATGATTTATCAAATAAAAGTCTTAAATTTGGATAAAAGTTATCTTTAAAAAAGTCGTCAAAAGAATTAAATGTAAGTGTCTGATCCCTGTAGATACCCTGATCCCATACTTTTGATCGAGAATGTCAAAACTGTTGAATCACTATCTCATAATATACATAATGGTTTCTCTTCTCTTGGTGCCAACAAAGAGTAAAGAGTAGCAAACCTTACTATGTCGTACATGTTTTTGTTTCTAGTTTGCCATATTTTAGCATAGCCTTTTCTGTAGCTATGACATGTTGTGCCCAATAATGTGCTGATGAAATTGGTGATATTTAATAAACATTCAAGGTAATTTTAAACCTTAAATGTTTTCTTTTTCTTTTAAAGATACCACAACATCTTAAAAGTCAAATTAGTGTTGAATTGCAATTTAAATACCATGAAAAATTGATGTAACACTAGTGAATAGAACATAAACATAAAAGTGTTTGAGAACAGATTTGTTTTCTACAACAAGTTAAATTGGACATATTTGATCATTAGCTGCTCAGCTCATCAAGTAGTCACACTGACAGCTCTCTCAACGTTTATCTGCATCCCGCCAACCACCCCAGTCTTTCTAACACTGACGCCATGAGATCTGTGCTGTGTGCATTGAAGCAGAGAATGCAGTAATAGATGGAGGAATGGCTTTGAGTGGGCGAGCAGGGTGTCCCATTCTTTAGAGACCGGGGTCTCATTCACTACTCAGATAAAGCTGCACTATTTGCATGTAATAAGAGGTGCAGAGGCCAGCCATGGGGATAATGGTTGGTCTAATGATGGACTCTGGATTGTGAGGGCCAGCACAGGGCCGCTACACAGCACTGTGGACCAGATTATATCTATAATTACTGACAGGTGCAAAAACACACCAGGCACATCAACTCTGCAGCTAATAATCTTCAACTTCATGCAAGACTCTTCAGCATTTTATTTCTTGATTTTTCCTCTGGAACGTCTTCTTAAACATGGAGGAGATGGAGGCTGAATACTCTGTATTTACTATTCCAGTGAAAATGTTGAAGTGTGTGTCCTGATTTGGAGGCTCATGGTGTTTCTGTGTGTGTGTGTGTGTGTGTGTGTGTGTGTGTGTGTGTGTGTGTGTGTGTGTGTGTGTGGAAGGGTGGAAGTCACCCCACTGAGAGAGCTGTGTCCTCTCAGCTGCTGCATTTACATTAAAATCAGCCTCTTTGTCCAGGCCCGGCCTAAAGCCTGACAGGCTGGGAGAGCTTCACTGATAGCAACCTAATCCCTGTGCACACATTCACATTAATACACTGACAAATTACACCAACACATGCACACAGCCATTCATGTGTTCCCACAAACATAACTCATGAACATATTTGAACTGGATTTCCCAACAAATATTTATAGTTGCAATGCATTAAGAAACTTAAATGAAAAAAAAGAAAGAATTTGTAAAGATAAAATAAAGAAATAAACAAAATTATAAAGAATATGCACAATATTTTTTTATAATTCTTTAAAGCAATTATGAATAGTTATGAAATAAGTGGAAGTGGAAGTATATAAAGCTCACGTAGCTGCAGAAAATGTCATGCTTATGGCTAAATATTGAAAAAAGGTAAAGGGGTATTCCAGTGATTGCACTTGCATAAATGTCAAAGCAGCAGAGGCTGAGATATCATGACTTTCAGCACAACCTCCAGGGCTGAAAAATGAATGATGACACCACAGTTCCTCTAATGACCACTAGAGGATGGCTCCACATAATGAGTCAGTCCCCACAGACCCCCTTGTTAAAATATCCAACTTTAGAGCAGAAATAAACATGTTTAAAGCCTGGTAGAAAAAATGATTTTGGTCACTATACCTAATTTTGGGTTCATGACAACTGTATGAGGGGTTGATTTTTAAATAATTCAGCCATAAGTAAGGGTGGGGCCACTTTTAGTGACAGGCTGTAGGCCTTACGAGGCGTCATTAGTCTCTATCTCCTTTTACACCGCCTCTTCAAGGCAGGAATTTTATGTGGCCTCGCCGTTCTGTATAAAAGGTGCATTCCCAGAATAGGGGGATGGAGTTGTCTCACCTTTGAGCCGGCATTTGAGGTAGCAACAGCCCCAAAGCGATGTCTGTATGGACAAGACAGCCGGCAGGACAGGATCGTGGGCAACATGGGTTTGACCTTTTGACGACGTGTTATGTGTGCAGCCCACCATGGGAGATTTAAAAAGTAGTTGATAGCAGTTAGCGGCTAACTCAAAGAGGAAAAACAATGACCAAAAATGTCTGCACACTGGGAAAACAGTGAGATCTGAGAGCTCAGTACCCTCCAAGCAGAGGACAAGATCAGCTGCCATATAGCAGAGACGGTAAATGATTGTTACTGCCATGTTATTGTTTAGAAAACGCTGCAGACAAATGTTACATGGCACCCTTGAGACCGATGCTGTTGTGTTACACATTGCATCCGTCAGGCCTTATATTTCCCGATGCTGGCTTGCTGTCTAAAATAATGCACTGTTGTTGTTCGGTTCTGTGTAAAAATGCAAAGGCGGCATAAAGAAGGAACTTTGTAGGTATTAAAAGTCAGATGCACTCGTCGCTCCTCCACAGCTCCACCCTCTTGTCCCAATATGTCCACTTCTGGCTCCAAAAAAACAAAACGGGGACGGTCACTTTCCAAACTCGAAGCTTCAAAGCAGGAGTCCACAAACCAATGGATGGCATCACAATGTCTACGTCCATTATTTTTATGAAGTCTATACTTTTAGCCCATAGTGTGAGTAAGTCTCCAGAAATGGTGGATCCTTCCATTTCCATAATGCAACTCCACAGTGGCTTTCATCACAACTCCCTTGCCTCCTAAATTCACACTACTTTCAGACTTTCAACTTTGTAACTCAGGCTTTGTGCTCAAATTTGAAGTCTGAAGCCCAAACTGAAACAGTCCTGCGTCGGTTTATTTTTCAAACTTTGGAAAGCTCCACATCATACAACTGTTTTTACATTTATGAAGTGTGCCCCTTTAACTCCTCCTGTTTTATGCTTCAAGTGAATGTTGACTTATTCAGTATTTAGCCAAGACCATGATCTCTACCAAATCTTAACCAAGAGCTGTGAGTGCATAAACAGAACTATAACAACATCAACCATACTTTAGTTGCAACAAAAGGAAATTGAAGTAAAACAAAATTATAAAGTGTTTAAATCACTGCCTTATTATTTTTGAATAATTTATTTAAGTGTGACAGGTGACATATCCATTTTGTAATCTGTTATCTGTCTGTCCCTGCGTCCATCCATCCATTATCTCTGCATCAAAACACTTTAATACCATGACCACCTACTAAAATGCAGTCTGTTTTAAATCTTTGTTGAAGTTTTTGTGTCCAGGGTTTAGAAAGTGGTTAGTTTAGTTTGACCACTGAGGAAAATAACATTAACCAGAAAAAAATTGAAACACCTTGCAGCCATCAGAAACAAGTATTTTCCTCAGTTTTCCTGTAACACTTCTTATATTATAGAGCGTGGGTAATATAATAATGAGCACATTGTGCAGAGAGAAATCATATACATTATTTAATGTAACAGCTCAAAGTGTATACGCCTGTTCTTTAAAGCACTGCTCTCGTGGTTTAGTAAAATCAGAGGTAAAAGAGGTGAGGAGAAGGGAAACAGAGGGAGGGAAGAAAGGAGAGATGGAAGCAGAGGCTTGCGGGAGCAGGGCAGGGTTTCTTTTTGTTGAGGCAGCGTTGTATTATTTATAGGAGGTGGTGGAGGCAGGCCGCTTCAGACGGAGCAGAGCAAAGAAGGCGAGCAGCCCCTTTCTCTTTTGTGGGTCTATTCCCAGTGGGCAGGCTTTGTGCTGGCTGGATGGCTGCCTTTGAGGAAACCCGGGCAGCTATTGAGCTGAGAGTGAAGGCCGGGCCTGACTCGTCCGCACTGAGACACAGCAACACTACAGCATTACAATGTCTGTCACTGCTGCGGCCAGAGAGGAAAAGAAAAGGACGGGGAGAGAGTGACAGAGGATGGGGGACATAGTGGGAGTGTTTGATTTTGGCAGGGAGGGAAGAGAGAAGAAAAAAAGGAGTGTTTTTTTTGTGGTGAGAAAAGAGAAAGCCAGAGAGAGATAGAAGGAGTGGATTGAAAAAATGGAGGCAGGGGTGGAAAAGAGAAGAAAGGGGAAAGGGAAAAAAGGCAGGTCTCCTTTACAGTATTGCACTGCATTGATCTATGTTTATTCATGATTCTGCATTATTCACAAGATTAGCTGATGCAACTCGGTGCCGAGGGTAGGCAACGGCTCCCCCCATCAATCCACTCAGTGACCACACAGTTCAACTCCGAGTCCCAACAACAAGTGGGAGACAGCTGCCCTGTCTCTGAGCTTCGACGCACTTCGCTGATACTCGAGGCTAGAGTGTATGAAGAATTGGACGCAGTGTGCTCACAGTCAGAATACATAACAAAGCATAAAACATTGATTCAATCAGGGAGCAAAAAGCAACATGAAAGAGGGAAAATCAACAGCTCAGTGCCTCAATCCAAACAACAACTTAGTCGGTTGTGTTTTGAAAGCAAATCTTCAGAGGCTTAAAGCATTGTTACAGATCTATACCGAGATATAATATTTGGATGTTTATGTAATGCAGTTCTCCCTGGTGTCATTCTTTTTAGACTCTAATGATGGATTCAGCCTATTTTTAATTTGTGAAATCTTAAAGCTGCAATTATCGATATTATTATCTGAACAAAAAAATAAATGACCATGTGTAATAATAGATAATATATAATGTGAAAGTGGTCACTCATAGTAATGAGCCCATTGAGAAATATGGTTTTAAAAATGATTTGTTTTAAAGTAGTTAGTAACTTTTTATCTGCCTTCTTCTACTACCTAACCTGATTAGGACCCAGCCCAACTCTGGTCCAGAGTTGGTTCTTGGTTATTGCAAACCGATTGGACCTGTCAAATCCTCTATGACTAAAAACTAAATAATAAGTGGAACCTGTCAATTATTCTGTAAGTCTCAAGGCTAGACATTCACGTCCCAAGTGCTGACCCTTGGGTTTCAAGCTATAGTTGGTAAACTTTAACTTTTTTGTCTTATTTGATCAAACTGGGGCGGCATGGTGGTGTGGTGGTTAGCACTCTCGCCTCACAGCANCCTCTCACCCAATGTCAGCTGGGATAGGCTCCAGCCCCCCCGCGACCCTCAAGAGGATGAAGCGGTTAGAAGATGAATGAAGATGAATGATCAAACTGTTTCTATATCCAGACAGTTGTACAGGGTATTTGCGAGAATCCACCACATCTGAATGAAAACAACTAATAAGAGAAACATATTTTAGTGTACTGTTTAGCTGTAAAATGAGAAAGTTACCCGGCTGCCAAGTCAAACACAGTGGAGCCAAAATTCAAGCACCGTTTTCCTGCTGGAGCAAACCATCAACTGAAAAATGAATTGTCATAGCCACTGTGACATCCCCCACTGGTTTGTAGACTGTCATTTTGAAGCTTTGAGTCTGACATTTTGGCTGTAACCATCGTGGTTTTTTGGAGCCAGAAGTGACCATATTTGGGCGAGAGGCTGGCACTGTGGAGGAGTGAAGGGTGCATCTGACTGAGGAGCCACAGACAGACAGCCTGTCACTCAAAACGGCCCAGCCCTGATAATGTCTAACTCTAAGCCTAAATAAAATGTCAGCAGGTTAGTTATAAAAAAAAATCAACCCCCTGTACAGTTGTCATGAATGTTGAAATTAGTTCTAAAGATTAAAGCTGTTCTTTGTACTAGGCTGTAAACATGTTTATTTCTGCTGTAGAGTTGGGCATTCTAACACGGGGGTCTATAGGGATTGGATCACTTCTGGAGCCAGCCTCAAGTGGCAATACAGTAACCAAATCTTAATTTATTTTTCATCAGCGCTGCCTAGTTTGACAGTTTGACCATAGTTCACAAGCAGTAATTGACATGATTGACAGCTGCGTTGAAACTCCTCGGCTCTGAGAGGTTGTTTCCTTCACATACAGTGGATTCTTGCAAATGCCATTAGGAGCACTAAGAAGATGCAGAGGAAAATTATTCTTTTTACAGATTATCTGTCTCATGTACTACTGTCAGCGTTTTTATCCTTCAGCCATGATAGATTCTAGCAATCGCATGAGAAGCCTTATGAAGAGGAGGAGGAAGAAGATTTATTTCAGCAAATATGACAAAAAATAATTTTTATGAAAGTTGCCAACTGTAGCTTTAAGTGTTTGAAGCAACAACCAAAGCTGTTGTTTTTTCTCGTGAGGACAGACTGTTCGACTGTTGATGCGTCTTGGTACTTATTAACCTGCATTCCTCATGCACAACAATCAACATCTTTCATTTCTCCAAATCAAATCAAATCAAAATGAATTTTTTCATGCCTGGCAGCTGATGTCATGTGGTTGAGTGCCGTTCTCTGTGCTTCTGCTGGTCTCGTGGCCGGGCTTCACACAAAGCAGCAGCCTTTCTACAGTGTGTCTGTGCAGTCAGCCATCACAGGTCGGCGACAGGACACTCTGGCCCTCAAGCATCACTGTGTCACTTTGAAGATAACAGCTGCAGGCAAAGCTCGACTGTAGTGTCCGGAATGTAGAGGTGCCAGCTATTTATCTAGCCACATACACACGCACACACACACACACACACACACACACTCATACTCGCCTAAGGTATCATCCTAGTGACCATGCTACAATTTTGGGGGATAAAATGCAGGGAAGCTTCATAGCTGTGCGGGCATTTCTCTTGAAAGTAAAAGCACTATTTGTCCCCTGGTGTGTTTCTACCCCGGTGTCTTTCTACTTAAGCCATCAGTGTCCAAAATGTACAAAGTCAACAGGACAGAAAAGAATATTTTTGGCTCTGTAGCAGGAAGAAATAGATTTGTGCGGTCCACAAAACGACCTGTCAGAAAGTTTTCTAGGTAGAGGACAAAGTGATTTAAAGTATATCCCTGCTGTGAGCCGGAGGGGGGGGAAATAGGAGGTGGGGGAAGGAAGGATAACCGCAGGCATAGCCTTGAGAAATGGAGAGCCTTCAGTCAAATCAGCCGGTTTCACTCTCCCACTACCTCTTATAACTTTACAGATTCTGTGCCTGCCAGTAATGTGGGCTTTCATTTCATCTTATCCTCACGGAAAAGCATTGTGAAGGCACTAAATGTTAACTGCAGCTCTACCGAATTTGTATGCAGTCCCTCTCCAACCCCTGTTTACCTCATTTACTATCTTTTTTATGGACATGATGTTTGCACTACAGGCTCTCATTAAACCTAATGCATGAAATTTGAATGCGCACAGAGGAGCTTCCGTGTTAAGTGAAAACGCTGAATATTTTTATATGAAGAGATATTTATGTTGTATGTACATCTTTTAACATTAACGTCTCACAGGCTGCATGGAGTTCAGATTAAAATGCGCAGCAAGGCTCCACGCTTTTCATCTTTACTTCTTATCATTCTCTCTTCACTCCTTTCCTAAATCATCATGCAGTATCTCTGTCATTTGCCAACACCAACTACACTCCCACAGTCCTAAGCAGGATTTCATTTTGCTGACGTGTGGTTTATTAAAAAAAATAACATGCAAGTTTAGTTTTCCTTAAGCTCAGTTGATTGGACTGAATATTAGGTAAACAGTGTCTTTAGGAATCATGTTCTTATTGAAGGATTCACAACTAACAATTTACATCCAGTGCCAGTGCGCAGAGCCAGTGGGGATAAGTTTGTAATGTAATGAGGGGTGAAGTCAGGGTGGTGGATGGGCATGTAGTGTGTCAGACCATTATCCAGGAGACCAGAGTTTGCATCCTGTCACAGGCCTTCATTTAACTCAACCCTTAGACATTGTTTATCTGTGGTAACCACAACCATCCAGTCATGTAACAGACGCTGAAAGCATTCATGATTTACATTACCTATTACATGTAGGTTTAGGGAAGCTCTGATTTGTTGTTTCCCTTCAAGCAGGGTGGGTTCTTGCAAATGTCATTAGAAGCAGTAGGAGGAGAAGGAACATGGCTTTTTCACAGATTATCTGTTTAGTGTACTCTCTGTCAGGATAAAGTGACAGTTATATCAAATTAACAAACAGTTACTTTTTATAAAAGTTGCCAACTATAACTTTAAACCTCAGGGTCAGGACTTGGCACATGAATGTCTAGCTTTGAGACTTGCAGAATACTTACCACTTATTGTTTAGTATTTAGTTGTAGCGTCCAATCGGTTGGTAATTACCAGGACCAACACTGGACTAGAGAAGCCAGGCCCTATTTAGATTCAGTAGGGTTCCTTTGTATTGCTGCAAGTGTCAGGTGAATGTGTAATAAGTGAGTGGATCTGAGCAGACTATATCAGCTCTGGTCACATGCTAAATCATCACCATAGCTGTAAAAAATGTGCTGTCTGAAGCAGACGGAGAGTGTGAACTATGATGGGTGTGCTGCTGCTGTTTTTAACCATGGCTGC
Source organism: Epinephelus moara (assembly GCF_006386435.1). Taxonomy (NCBI): domain Eukaryota; kingdom Metazoa; phylum Chordata; class Actinopteri; order Perciformes; family Serranidae; genus Epinephelus; species Epinephelus moara. The sequence continues at coordinate 8,429,790 of NC_065511.1, forward strand.
TTGTTAATTGGTGGAGCTTCATGCTACCAGTGTGTATCTGTATCAGAGTCTGTTTATCCTCCAGTCCATTTCAGATCAGGGTCTTTTTTTAAGAAAGAAAAAAAAATGCATTACTTTTCTTAATTTTTAGGTCTGGGTAGGTTTTTCAAATGTATGTCTTGATCATAGTAGTACTACTAGTGGCAACTTACTTCTGCCACCGCAGTTGTGTTTGTAACAGCAGTAGAATTGGAGGTGTTGCTGCTGCACTAGCAGTAAGACTATCAACATAATGCTGGTAGAGGTGGTGGTGACCATTGTGCAATCTGAGGCCATGTTTACACAAAAACAATCCACTGTAAACAGAATCGTTTCTCATTTTCTTTGGAAAAAAGTTCTGCGTTTAGACGACAGCATTTTGACAATCGCCGTGCACACGGATCCATAAAAATGACCAAAAACGCTGCAGTATACATGCCAGGCCAGTAGTTGGCGGTGTGACGCTTACGCTTCCCTCTACAGAGTGGCGATGTATAAACAAACAAAATGGCAACTGCACGAACGCTTGTCTAGACGGACGATGAGGTGGAGTTGCTACAGTAAATCTACACTATGATGGGGAAGCGTTGATAAATTCAGTAGGGTGAGCAGCACAAGCAGAGCTCAGGAGTCCGCCATTGTTGTTGTGATGGTCGACTTTCTCCCGCATGCCTAGTGACTGGAAGCGTAATGCACATGTGCGAAAAGTCTCTGTTTTCAGAGGAACTGCATATTGCAAGTTTACATGACAATGAAGACGGTGCCGTTTCCAAAAAATTGCAATCTGGAACCCGTTTTCAAGACATTGCATTTTCAGGCACCCAAAACGCCGCTGTCGCGTAAACGATTGGCCAAAACGCAACTTAAGTTTACCATTTTCAGTTGAAATCGTTGTCGTACAAACAGGACCTGAGTTAGGCAACATCCACACTAATCCTATTCAATTTTAAAATGCAGAACTATTGCTACATTTAAGCTGCACATCCACATTACTCTGGCATTTTAGTTTACGATCTAGTTTTGATGTCCTTTAATAAAGACGCAGACACCTATGCTCGCTTACCGATTGATTCTTACCAGTCATGATGTGTCAAGCCAAAACATTGTAGCTAAGTCTACATACCTTTTGTGATTTCTTCTTGTATGTTACACCTTTCCCATTGCCAAGGCTTCCTCTGGCGATGAATAATCCCCCGGTGCCAGTCTTAAAAGAGTAGTATGTTGCTGTATATGCTTCGCAACAACACCCAATCTGTTTTCTGCTGCCTTGATTACCTTATACTCAGGTGTTACGTCCAGTAATGTTGTGTTCACACCAGGCGCAAATAAAACAGTTTGCATGAGTGTATTACATGTAAAGTCAATGTAAAGACGTGATTTGGCATAAATTCCCACTGCCCAGGTGAATGGATGTGACGTGAATGATGTGAAATACGCGAATTAAGCAGCGCAAATGAAGCAAGTAGCACAATTTTGCATCATACAGTTATTCACGTGAGTTGAAAAATCTGAACTTCAGCAACCGATTTGCGCCATGATAGCCAATCAGCATTGAGATCCTCCGGGGTGTACCTGCAGTAGTTCATTCACTGATTCAGTAATTTCATATGTGTATGATGCAAGTTACTCCCACCTATGAAGCAAGTTGACACAAAATATTCAAGCGTTCCAACTCAGGTTAATAACGTGACGCGGAAATTTGCATCACGTTTGGTGCAAACACAACATAACAGTTCCACCTTGTTCGTCATCCGCGTAAAGAAATTTCTGGTCTTGGTTTTTGCCACCTCTGTAGTATTTTCTGGAACTAACAATCACCCATAGAGAAGTCAGTCTGCTTTCAGTTTACATCGGCACACACATGCCCAGTGTACATGAATGGTCATTTGATATGCATTTTCAGAAGTTTTAGTATGGATTGAGATTAATTCTAACACTAAACACCAAAACTTGTGTGTGGAGCGATTGTTTTCATTTTAAAATGAAAATGTATTAGTGTGTATGCAGCCTTGGTTAGACTAGCTACAGTGGAAGCAACGTCGGTATAGAAGTGATAGTATTGACATTTGTATTTCACCAGCACAGTAAGTATTACTCCTTCTTTTTCACTCTCTCTCGCTCCCTCTCTCTGTGCGGGGATGATTGACAGGTGAGGGGATTGGATGTGATGAAGCATGCTCTATCAGACGGTCAGAAGAGAGGCAGAGTTAGGCAGGACAGAGAGAAGAAAGGAGGGAGTGATGGGAAGGTATAGGAGGAGGAGGAATGAGAACGTTGCGGTCAGCTCATGGCTCCCCCCCAGGGTACACACTTACAAACTTCTCGTACTTGTTATCAAGTGTGAGGGTGAGAGGAAAACAGAGCAGATGAGAGGACAAAGCCTGGAGTGGAGGAGGGGAGAGGGAGGAGGCGAAGTGGGGGGAGCTGGACAAAGGAGGAGGAATGAAGACAAAATGGAAAGTAGATGGAGCAAAAGGAGAAGAAAAGAGGTAAAGCACAGAAGAGGAGGAGGAAGGTGGAGGGAGGAGTCTTCCAAGAGGTGCAGGAATTGATTTCATGTATAATTTTGCTGATCAGTGGAGGCAGCAGATGCCATCAGGCTGACACGTAGGAGGAGATCTGACTCCCATTATCATAAGCTCCCCTCTACTCATGATAATACTCTCCTCTTTTTCCTCTCAGCCCTCGATCTGTCCATCCTTCCCCCTTCATAAGTTTGTCATTGTAATATTAGGAGGATTATTCAATTCTTTATGTTTCTGGTGGTGTAATTTTTATTCATAATGTCAGTCTGATGGACTTAAAGAAAAACTCTCTGTTTCTCAGAAGTCATCTTTGCTTAAATGAAAAATGCACACATTTACCCTTTTGAGGAAAATTCCAAAACTGAGACAGTGATAGAGGAAAAGAATGTAACAGCAGTTAGGTGGATGCCTCCAAGTAGCTGTAAACAAATCCCAACAATGGAGGATGTTTTCCAGCAATGCAGCCGAAGCACCGTGCCGTTTTCGCTCCATCTCTCCATCTCCCAGTTTTTCTCCCCCTCTCCTCCTCTTTTCTCTACCATATGGCTCTCCCTAATGAGCATTGCACATGTACCTCCTTCCTTTTTTGCTCCTCCAAAAAGAAAAGAAAAACCAATTCCTTCTTATGTGGCGCAGCCAACAGCTCCTCTACAGCAGCAGATCTGGAGCTTCTCGTCTCAGCTGAGTGAATTAGTGTCAAATAAAGTATGCTAATGAGTTTAACTTTGTCAGTCTGCGATTAGAAGCACTGTGGGATAATGAGTTGAGCTCAGATGGATACCAAGAGGGACGGTTTCCATGTTTATGCATGGACTGCATGTATGTTTTTTCCTCCCCTCCATTGTAACGTCTGTCTTGGATTGCGGCGGCACGTTTTCTGGCTTTTTTTTTTTTTTTGTGAGCATTTAGTGTTTTAACTTTGACAACAATACCTGAAAAAATGTTGATATCTGATACCATTTTTGATACTGTTTTGGGGATACATTCCCATTGAGGGCATACAATTTCAAATTGTTTAAAATTACTTTTCTTGTTTGATCGCAGAAAGCAGCAGCATGACTGTAGTAAACATTAACAATAAGCGAGAGCAAGAAAGTGTAGCTGGTACCAGTTTAATTGATACTGCAGAAAAATATCATTGAAACCACTTCAGATATTCAGAATCAATTTGTATCAATAAATCAATATCTTTTACAACACTAATTTAGTTGGTTTGCTTATTCCAAATGACTGCAGTGATAGTAGCAGAAGTAGGGAAGTCAAAGCACCATCACTGTACAGAAATATACCTGCAAGGTCCAGCTGTGGGGGCCAAGCAAAGGTATGAATGTTGGCATTGAATGTTTCTGCAAACCATGGATATGTAACATTTGTATGATATACAACAACGCTGTGGTTAACGTGGTTATGTTAAGGCCCAAAAACCACTTGGTTATGGTTAAAGGTCATATTTGGCTTAGAATAATTGTAACTGGTAATGCTGCCGTAATGCTGCTAAAAACTTCAACTGCAACGCCAACTCAGAATATGACATGGCAGTTCACTAGCACAAAACACACGTAGCATGCATCAGCAAATATGTCATTTATTTTAAGTTTGTTGGAGTAACACTCCTGTGAGGCCATATTAAGAGCCAACATTGCCTTTTCTCAATGTTACCCAGATTGCGATAGCCAGTTAGCAGTCTCAGTGTGTGTTTAGACACAAAGAGAAGTGAATGTTCATCACCACCAAATTTGACCGCTGGAGACATTTTTCAGTACACCAATAACAGCCAGTTCTTTACCAACTTACTCACAACATACACACCAGCTGTGTGTGCAGGTGTTGTGTGTTACAACTCAGACCTGGACTGATCTGAGAATTCAACAGGTACCTCATTTTCTCTCTTAGAGACACACAGACCCACAAGCATAGCCACACAGGTATGAAGATGAGAGGACTAATGTTCACGCAGAGCCTCTAGATTCTCCTTCATCCAAAAGACATCTAGTTTTACTGACAGGAAATGGTCCTGCCTCCTACTGCCATGTATGGCCGCCTCACACAGTTTACAAGAATGTGATTTTCCCTTCAGACCCCATTGATTCTGTGTGTACCATAGCAGTACATATTTCCCCATAAAATCAGATTGAGAAGCCAATCTTAAGGGTGCAGTGTGTGTGGACACTGGAGCTTTTTAGCTGCTGAGGAGGGCTGAACAAACTGAGGAGCTTTTGTGTGAGGAGGGAAGTGTGTGTGTGTGTGTGTGTGTGTGTGTGTGTGTGTGTGTGTGTGTGTGCATGTGNTGTGTGTGTGTGTGTGTGTGTGTGTGTGTGTGTGTGTGTGTGTGTGTGTGTGTGTGTGTGTGCATGTGTCTGCCTCTGTCTGCGTGCTCACATGTGTGTGGGCCTGTGAAACCGGGAAGAGAAGTATACATATGTATCAGTTTGCCAATTAAAACATATATAATGCTTTCATTAACAAGACCCAAAGTGAGAAGACCCTCTAGTGGCCCCCAGAGACTCAACATACTGATGATTTTTCTATTTTCAGGGCCTTATTTGCAGTGGGGCAGAAATGAAAAGTTTACCCTGAGGGTTGTGTTGAAAAGGTCATCCAAATCAAAAGGGTTCATCTTCTTCATGTGCTCTGCAAATTTCTTCATAATTTGTCCATTAGATCGTGAACTAATGGTCAGTGTTGGACCTAAGGGAGTGGGGCAAGACTTAAGGGTGGTGTCATCTTTAAAATGGATTGAGAGCATCCTTTGGGGAAGGTGCTCAGTGAATTTCGTGACAATCTGTCCATTGGATTTTATCAGTCGTACTAAATGAACCTTCAGCTGCAGTAGTTCCCAACCTTTTCTGTAAAGCCTTGATTTCATCAAGCAGTCTGGTTCGGTTCGGTTTAGTTCAGCTGCACATTAGAACAGTTAGTTTTGCATCTCCATTGTGGAAAAAATGTGGATGGTACCAATAGAACCATTCTAACCATCCATATTTTTGGTCACCCCTCTGTTGGGGTACCTAGCTCAGATCTGGTAGTGGAGCTAGAAACACTACAGTCCATTAATCGGTCAATAGAGGACCGTCACTCTTGCTCAGGGCTGAGTTGTGGCTGGTTTTGAAGGTTATGTAACCAGTATTCATACTGCGGCAAGTTTTTCATACATTAGTATAACATAACTATAAAACGAAAGGATGTTTTTCCTGCCTCTTCATCTTTACTAGTTAACAGTTTGCAGCTATAGACTGACAAAAAATAATTCAATTCACTGTGACAGCAGCTACCAGCAAGTTTTAAGGTGGGATGTTTACTTGTAACATTACACAATGCATGAGTTGACTATGCGAATCCATCAACACAGCTCAAATATCAATATGACAACTTTGAACACTACGTTTGTGTGTATTGTTACACCTAAGAATTCTATCTGTGCTGGAAAGGCTTAACGGATTCAGGTACACGTCATAGGGGTTACTTTTGGTTCTAAAGGTACTATATTGAAAGTTTTTATGGAAACATAGCTTAAGATGTGCCCTTGCAGCACTATCAGATAAACTCAAGTACCCCTTCATCAGCACCACAAGTCAGGTTCTTAATGTGTTCATAAACTGGATCTCATTTTGTACAGTTTTTACAATATTTTACAATAATGTTACAATATTTTTCATACAATTAAATTTTGTTAAGGTTTAAGTTGGTTTGGTCAATTTTGCATTTGTACTGCAAGGGGGCACAAGCTAGATGTTTCATGGCTGTATACCAGCTATGTCAACAGCATACTCATTACCTTTAGTTAATTCTTTCAGCCATTACTATTAGTAAGCTAACAATTTGAACTGCATATTCGTTATTTTAGCTTAAACCATTTACATATTACTTTTAGCTAACTGTTTAGACTATTCTGTGAGCTGGCTAACAACTTTACACGCACTCTCCATTGCAAGTTACAGCTAACTTAATACATGGATATTTATTTATTTTATTTTCAAATTGTTTTTTTTTCCAAGTCAGTTGAGCTTGACCATGATATTTCCATGTACCCCTTGGTAACTGTAGAAGTACCCCTAGGGTATGAGTACCCCTGGTTGGAAATCACTGTGGTGCTGCACATATTGTGGTTTTTCATTACAGAAAAATGAATCCATCCAAATTTTTAAAAGACTAAGTCTCTCTGATAGGTATCAATAATCAGTGACTATCCACGAAGGAATTTCTGTGTTGCCTTAGGCCAACAGGCTCTCAGGGTAGTAAAACACCAAGGCAAATCTGATTTTCAGTTTCAGATCTTTTATTTAGCCAAATACATTAGCGACATCTACTCTTTTCTTTTGTTTTTATTTAGTATTTGTTTGGAACATTTGTATTGTGCAGCAAGCACAGTTTTCATCGTTGTATTGTGACAGATTGTGCAGGAAGCTGAAATCCTGGCATGTTTGTCACCGTAGCTAAGGAACATCCTCTTGTGTATTTTCAACCAGAGGCTGGTCTTCATTTCTCTCAATAAGTTCGTCTTACATCATCTCCTTAAAAAAAAAGAAAAAAATGTAGTATTATAATGCACAAACTACTTGTATTATAATTTGTAGGATTGCACTTGTCTTATTTTCTTCCATTCCTTACTGTACCTCCACCTGACACTTGGTTGCAATATGCTGGTTCAAATATGTTCTTATACTGTATGACATAGATTATACTATAGATTTTATTATATTATTCCAGGAGTAATAAATTGTGTGTAGATTTGTATGTTTCTGTCTCAGACCTGATTCTGGGATGAATTTTTTTTTGCTGTCACTTCCCTCAAACTCAGAGGGTGTAATCCTTACTGTTTGATTCGGCTTTTTTCACCCATAGAATGTCCCTGCGCTCGTTGTCTGTGAATTTCAGTGGATATGTTCATGAACAACATTAACCAAGACCTTCATTTTACATCACACTTTACATCACACAGCCTAACTGCACAACATCGCCCTGAGGCAAGGAAGAAAAATATGTATTTATAACTATATATGTTGTAACTATGTATGTTTTATGGTCCTAAGTTGGTCATGGGACTTTCCCACGATGGTCTAAATTTGTTTTTCCACCATGACATGAATAAAAATCTGAGGGAAACACTGAAAAAGGATAAAGAATACTTTGGAAGGAAATGGTTCCATTTTTAGGACAAAACATTGCAGCTCTAATCCAAAAGAGCCGAGTCATTCTTCAGCGTCTCACACTGCTTGTTGGCTCCAGCACGAGGGTCTTATGACTGTACTGTACCAGATCTGTTTTCCCAGCGTTCATCAACGAGCCCAGGCAGGAAGTCAGCAGGAGACTGACTCGATCCGAATTGGACATGACTCACAAATTATACACTCGCCGGGGAGTCTGCATGTTAACAGCACACTGCAGCCCTGTATATGAGTGGCCTGGAAACACTGGGCCCAGTATACATGAGCCCACACTGCAGGGGGAAGAGAGCGGCAAGAAATGAATGTCAGTGCATGAAAGGGAGGAGTGTTAAAGGAGAAGCAGGGGGAAAGCTTCCCTGCCATTGGGCCTGTTTACAGAAAGTGCGAAGAAATATTAGGATTATTGATTCCCTTTTGAAGTTGTCTTTCGTTGACCTGCCCCTTGCAGTGAGATAAGTGTTCTTATTCTGCCGGCAGGGTAGGTCGGCCTTCACTTCCTGACTCCTGATGAATACTAAAACACTTCTTTACATTGAGGCTGTGTGCTTGGTTGACCTGAGCTCTCTGTAGTTTTGTTTAAAATGTTGCTCAGGTTATGCACACATTTCTGAAATTTCAGCAAAATAAAATGTGAATCATGCCTCCATCAGCTACCTTTCTGCATATGTATCTGTACCTATCTATCTCTATCTATACCTGTGGTGTTTTTATCAGTTGTTATACTCGTCATTTTTGATGCTTGGGCAGAAGCCCCCGGTGTCGTCACAATGATACACTCCTTTGTATCGTATCTTGATGCAGAGGGTCTGCAATTACATTTAGGCAACAAAACTACATGTGTAATGATAGGAAAAGATCATGGACGTTGGTCATGTTAGTCGACTCACACGACTAATAACTCACATGACAAGGTAAACTGATGTGCTTGTTGGACCCATACACCTCCACGCCCACCCTCCTGAGTGGACTTTCGCACTCCTTATTGCACTACATCCGTTCTGATGCAGAACTGATGTGATGCAGAAGGCCTCTGCCCTAGCCGTGTTTTGCAAGGACCAAAGCTCTGCTACGTGATTGAACAGGTGCCAACAATGTATTAGGTCTTTAGGCTGGTTCGGGAATGGGTTCAACTTTGTTTATTAAATATTGTGTAGCCAATGCATTGCATTAGCCTGGCAAGCTAAAGGTTGGTAATGGATGAAATAAAGCAAAGATATAGTTTCGAGATATGATTTGATTTGGGTTCAGCAGGTTCTCACGCCCATACTTCCAGCACTTCTTTTCATCTCATTTTGTATATTTTGGGCTTCCTGTAGTGAATGGAAGAACAGCATGAATGCTCTGTTCACAGTAGAAGAAAAAAAGCAGTAGGTACCACCCTCTGAAGGTGTACTGCAAAGTCTTTTTGTAACAGCCCTCAACACAACTTTTTCGATATTCCAACTTTTCCCCCTCAGACAACCATTAAAGTTCTTTGCAGTAATTTGTTTTTTGTGCAGTCTAATATCCCTAGGAATTTCATTCATTCATACAATGCTGCAGTGCACGGTGTCCTTCCTGTGCCAATGAGGGGGAGTGGTGTGATCTTTACGTAGCAAAGCAGAAAGTAAGAGTGTGGAGGTCAGAATTGGATGATCGTGCAGCTTTTCTCTTGGGCTGTCATGCTGGAAACTGCACCTCACAATCTGACAGCAAATGTATGTTTTTATCTAAACTGTAATCACAGTCTTCCTCTAACCTTAACCAAGTGTTTTAGTTGCCTAACCCCAACCATAACTTAGTTGCCATGCACAAATATTAAAGAACAGCCCACTTGCTAGAAAAAAAATGTTGCCAAATGTTTCTGCAAATGATGGAAACATTACCTTTTTTAAAAAAAAATATATATATATATATTTTGGGCATTTATTGCCTTTAATGGACAGGACAGTTAAGTGTGAAAGGGGGAGAGAGAGAGAGAGGGGATGACATGCAGCAAAGGGCCACAGGCTGGACTCGAATCCAGGCCGCTGCAGCAACGGCCTTGTACATGGGGCGCCTGCTCTACCACTAATCCACCTAAGCCCTGGAAACATTATGCAGAAATGTCAGTAAAAACCATATGCTTTTACTGCCATTATCCCTGATGGAAAAATAGCAATGGAATGCTAAATAACACTCATGATTAGTGGCTAAAAACCCACAGGAAATGTTGCAGTGACTCCCTAAAATACAACGGATTTTGTTGTTTGTTGGTCTTGAACAGTGGTCTGCAGCTTAGCATCTTGCTTAGGTGACACACCATCCACTGTTCCCTCCATCTCCCCATGACAGTGTCTGGACATTTACTATGTAACTTTTGAAACGTGGATGAGATACATATGTACATATGATATGTACAAATGTAACATATTCGTGGTTTGCAGAAAAGTACAATGCCAACATTTTCTTCTGGGGACTGGGCTGTGTAGAAAGACATCATTTCAATATCACAGCACAAAATACCAGGTTTTCCAGAATTGTTCAACACCAACACTCTGTTGGGCGATAGGGTTGTTACGTGTCTTTCCTCTCAGCTTTTCTCATCCACAAAAATGTGCATAACAACAGACTGATAGAAAATACCTTGTATGACCTGAGTGACTTCTTTTTTTTTTTTAAATCAAAGTAAATCAGTCTTCAAATACTTGTTTACTTCAGCTTTAAAGAGTTCTCATTTCATCCATGTAAAACATATGGTACAAAAAGGTTTAATACAGAAATATGTCTACATTCAGCGCTGGCCTTCAGTTGCCCTCTCAAAGTACCGTGTTCTTACCCACCTGCCCACACACCCCCACCCTACCAGCCCCGGCATGGTGCCTAAATATCTGATCCAGGAGCAGCCTGACAGTGCAGAGCTTTATCAGGGCCGTGCAGAGCTGTGGGACTGGCTGGTACAACACACTGCTGTGGCTGGTTGGCTCTGCTGCAGCAACACATTCCTCTCCAAAAAAACACCCTGCGTCTCTTCCCCCTTCGTCCCTCCACCCCCTCCTCCATCTCTCTGCTGTGTCTACTCTCTCCCACTGCTCGCCTCAAAATGCTTCATATAGCTCTTTGCTCCTGATCTAATTTCCGAATTCTTTTAGGAAGTTCTGTGCACTGACTACGAGTGTCTATAAACTGCACTTTTCTCATCTAACCACGGCCTTTTGTCAAGACCTTATATGTTAAACCCTAAACCTCAACATTTTTTGAACACATGCACACATGTGGAGAAATGCATGTAAATTACAGTTTAGTAATGACTGACAAGCTTGATGTTCTTTTGTCCTCACACAACAGCCGCAAACCACAAATATGTTTTATTTGTACATTTCATTCATATCAGCATTTCTAAAGTGACATTGTACATGAGCTGACTCTGTCATTGGGAGGTGGAGGGGAGGGCAGTCACCTAGGCAAGATGCCTGCCAAGCTGCAGACCATTGTTCAAGCAGTTGTTTTTAGTGAGAAATCACAGCTTTTCCTGCTGGGATTTTGGCATGAAAAGCAAGGCGTTTTTTACCGAGACATAGCTGCTTTTCCTGATGGGTTTGTGCCCCCTAAACTGGGTATTTTAAGCCAAAACATGATATTTTCCTAACCTAACTTAACTTAACTTAACTAACTTACCTAACTTTTCTCTTTTGAAAAGTGGTTGGTTTTTAATGAGACATTGCGACTTTTCCTGCCTGGATAGTGGCAAGAAAAGTGGTTGTTTTATACCAAAACATTGCTGCTTTTCCTAACGGGTTTGTGCCCCCTAAACCTGGTATTGTAAGCCAAAAGATGGTTTTTTTCATAACTAAGGTCCTGTTTATACGACAACAATTTCAACTGAAAACGGTAAACTTTAGTTGCGTTTTGGCCGATAGTTTACACAACAGCGGCGTTTTGGGTGCCTGAAAAACATGTAAACTTGCAATATGCAGTTCCTCTGAAAACGGAGACTTTTCACACATGTGCATTACGCTTCCAGTCACTAGGCATGCACGAGAAAGTCGACCATCACAACAACAATGGCGGACTCCCGAGCTCTGCTTGTGCTGCTCATCCTATTGAATTTATCAACGCTTCCCCATCATAGTGTAGACTTACTGTAGCAACTCCACCTTGTCGTCCGTCCAGACAAGCATTTGTGCAGTTGCCATTTTGTTTGTTTATACATTGTCGCTCTGTAGAGGGAAGCGTAAGCGTCACACTGCCAACTACTGGCCTGGCATGTATACTGCAGCATTTTTGCAGATCCGTGTGCACGGCGATTGTTATCAAAACATTGCCGTCTAAACGCGGAACTTTTTCCAAAACGAAAATGAGAAACGATTCTGTTTACAGTGGATAGTTTTTGTGTAAACATGGCCTAAATGGGGTTTTGCCTTAACTTAACCACAGTGTTGCTGAAACATAAAGTTGCGACACATGAGCTACATAATGATGTGCAAATGTAACTTATCTGTGGTTTGCAGAAATGTACAATGCCAACATTTGTTCTGGCGATTGAGTTGCACCCTAATAAAGAAGAGGTGAAGGGCATCTAGTTTGTGGTTCTCAATGCACTGAAAAATTACCCTGAAAAAATATCAACAGAAACTTATCTGTACAGACGCAGTGTTCCTGGCACTTGTTAATCCACAGACCTTTCTGTGCACACTTTTATTTTCTGCCGAAGAAAAAAATGCTTGAAAACTGTTACAAGTGTGATCTGTGGATGCAGGACCTAGTTTCTGCAAAGACATATTGCTGTTGAATTTTTTTTAATGTCATTTTCCAATGCTGTGAGCAGCATAAATAAAATTCCACTGTAGTGATGATGCAACAGAAGGTTAGATACAGAATTAGAAATGTTCGCATAAACCTGTGGAGCCAAAACTATCTGCATGTCTAGACAGACACAACTAGGGGGTAAATGGGAACATTTTGTTAATTTTAAAAATATGCAGAGAACGTGAGGTCTGACATACACAATGTGTCCTGTTTGCTTATAGTCACATTGATTTTAAACATGTTGCATACTGCAGCTTTCACTTCAGCAGTCCTCCTGGTTAACTGTGGTCCGTCTGGGTTCAGCAGAGTCTCTGAGGCCTCTGAGTCTCTGAGGTTTCCTGGCAAAGCCTCCATCTGCTGATCCTCTCTGGGTCTAAATACAACCCAGCACCTCCCTGCAGCCCTCTCCGTGTCTTCCCATGCCCCAGCCAGTCTGCCCTGTAATGGGTTCACTCTCCCATACAATCCTTTCACTCCTCAATGCTCTGAATATCCCTTTTGCTGCCTTTCTCTCTGACCGGCAGCCCCCTCCTCCTCCCTCCCAGCCCTCTCACCCTTCCTCCACCCCTCTCTCTATCCCTTTAGGAGTGTGTCCATGAGTTTAGAAGAGGGGGACTGATGTGTTTCTCAGCGGCTGGTCTTGTCTGATGCAGTGAGGCCATCTCTCTCCCACGGGGAGCATGTTATGTTGGACTTTGTCTCCGTGAGCTTCACACTGAGCCCTTTGCCCCTGTAATAGGGGCTGAATCAAGTTCTAAAGTTATACCTGCTTTTCAGTGTGGAGTGTGAATGCTTTTTGAACAGCAATATGTGTAAACTTAGTACAGCATTCTTCCCACTATGTCAGTTCTGGCATGTGCTAAACAAAGCAACAAAACAGCAGACATTTTATGCACACTGCACTATCAGAAAATCTCAACCATTGCTGCTCATTTATGCACTGCCACTTTTTTTTTCCCTTGTTGGCAAAACTATAAAACGTTTTGTATATTTATTATGTTGTGCACCAGAAAGAGCAGAGCCTTTCTTCTCTGCCATTCCTCTGCCTAATGTATGCATGTGACTGGATGAGATGGTTGAACACAGCGTGGTGAGCAACAGAAAGGAGACGGTGGATTGCAAGGAAGCTGTTGCATTATTCATCATGTTGGATAAGGTTTAATTAAAAGTGCTGCTCGGCATTGTGAGAGGAATGAATGTGTGTTTTGCCTCGCCTGTCGCTGCCTCATTCATGTTCGCCATGCTCGACTTATCAAAGCAGCCCCTTGGCCCCTCCCCTTTGCCAGTGTAAGTTAGCATAATGCCGCAGCCCAAAAACCTTGTGATTAGTGGGAGAGAACGAGCGGCACAGAGCTTCAATGCGGCAACTGCTGCCGCTCACTAGGCTCTGTAAAGAATTCCAGTGGCCCAAAACAGAGAACTATAGCAGGAAGTGTTTATGGGTTGATGTAGTGCTTCTGTCTGAGAGTGTGAATGTAGAAATGAGAGTGTTGGTGTTTGCATCCGAATGGTATCGGCATGTTTGTTTCCATCCAAATACCAGACTTTTTTTTTTTTTTTTCCAAAAAGCCTGTTGAGGAACAGACTTCCTCAGATAGTTTTACATCAGTATTGTCAAGAGAGTGCAACAAGATTACATAAAAAAAGTTCCTACACCTCTCCATTGCTGCTTCCCTCCTAGTATTACATTTATATTACTTTTAGGAATGTATTTCAACATTTTTATTTGTATTTTTTGATACAGTGGTTCACAGAAATAGAGTATCGAACTTAACTCCTGGGTAGCTGGGAGCGTTAGTTGAATGTTATTAATACAGGTGGCAGTAGTGCATCTGTGGAGACTATTATCAGCAGTAGATTCATTCACATTACATACTCTCATGAGTATTTGCAGCCCAGTCACCAGAAGGAAATGTTGGCATTGTACAATTCTGCAAACTACAAATACCTGGACCTGCGACCTGTCGCTGTGTTTCCAGAGGTGATAGTGGCATGAAAAACTGTTGTCATCACTGCTTTTCCACCTGGGATTTTGCCCCCCAAAGGTTTTTTTTAAACATAACCTGACCATAACCAAGTGGTTCTAAACCTAACCACACATTAACCTTAGTGTTGTTGAAATGTAAAGTTTCACCATGTCTGTTACATAATAATGTGCAAATGTAACGTAGTAGAACTGTGGCAGAAACGCACAATGTGTACAGTTTTTTCTGAAGATTGGGTTGGTATGAAGGGTAGCAAGGGGGTGTCTTTGGGATTGAGTCAAAAAAATTGCAGTGTGTGTGTGTGTGTGTGTGTGTGTGTGTGTGTGTGTGTGTTCAAGGAGCACATTAGCCAGCCCAACAGTGTGGCTCATTGATGGAGCTCTATGGAACAAAGACATAAGATATATCATACTTTGGATACACCCTAAATTATTACTTGTGTACATACGTTACTTATTGGTAGGATGAGTTCATTGTTGGTGTTGGTCTTTTGATAGGATTTGTTAATATGCACAACAATACCTTAGCATGATAATAGTATAAAATCATAAATTCACTCTGTCTGAACAGGGATGGTCGGTTTTTAAAAAGGGAAGAAATATCAACGTTACTTAAAGTTGTTATTTTTGGCAGCATTTAAAGGTGAAATGTGTAATGGCCACTGGTCACAGGCTCCAAACAAGCACAGGGCAGCATTTTACCCTCCTCAGAAATGTATGGCGAACTTTCCAAACTTCCAGTCTTGCCTCGTCTCATAACAATAATGCGATGTGTAATGCGGATATGGTGAAGCTCTCAACATTTTTTTCAGTTGGTCTTCTAATGGGTCCATACAATTTGAATTTATAGTCATCAGTTATTTAAAAAAGCAAACAAAACAAAAAAAATGCCAACTACTTACTAAAAGCAAGGCAAGAATACACAAAATACAACCACCTGCTGAAACTCTAAGATAGGGGTAGCTGGCTCTTTAGCTTCTCTCCAGTGGCTCACTGTGCCTTAAAATAATATGGAAATGAATAACGATATCTTTAACATCTTAATAATCATTTGTCCTTGTGTAGGCCTTAAGTGATTGCTACATTCTCCAATTGCAAAAAAATGTGTAGTTTACACACCAAATAAAAAATGTTTTAACATTTTGTCAACTAAACCGTGCTTTGTACGTCTGCGGTCTGCTGCACTTTCTCCTAAATTTTGAACCTCAACAGCAATGACTGGTCTTGAGTCTCCCTAGCTAATCCAAATCCAAAAAAAATTTGAGAATTCAATAGTGCATGGACGGATTTGTTTGCTTTTACCACCAACGCTGCAAAGTTTAAGAATCAAATCATCATGAATAGCCCATTGCAGAGTAGCCACCTTGTGGTAGAACGTATTAATGAATAGTTGTTTAGACCATTAGTAATGTTAATAGACTAATTTAGACTTAATAGGGGATGTTACCTTCAGTATAAGGCTCAAATGTTTTTTGTGGCTCCAGACATTTTATTTTTCTATTTTGTTGGCCAAGGGTAGCTCTTTTGATAGGAAAGGTTGCTAACCCCAGCTCTAAGAGCACTGCTAACGTTGCTATCTTATAATCTTTTTGTGTGCTGTCGGCCCATAGTTTACATTATAGCTTGAATAGCTTCGTTTTTGCAAAGTAGCAAGAAAACAGCCATATTAAAACCATTTATCAACTCCATATGGAATGACTTTCAGTACAGTTTGTGTTTGTGTCATCAGTTGCACAAAATATACGTTTCAATAAATAGCCAATGCTATATGTTACTTACCAGTCTAAAAGACATGTTGCGAGTTCAGTATCAAACCTCATCTCTTTACTCGACAAGAGCTGTCTCCAGCGGTGGAAAGCCAACCCAGTGTTTACTCATTTGCTTCTTTTCACATCACTTCTGTTCTCTGCCCCTGAATGTGGTTTCTTGCCAGGAGCAGGTGGTTGGGATGGTGATAAAGGTCACTTGCCAAGAGCTTCAGCCATTTTCATGTTTACTGTGCTACTAACCGAAGGCTATATTGTCAATGTAACTGACAAGCCCTTGGGCAGCTTTACCTCTTCATCATCTAAAATTGGACTGAAAGTAGACTGGATGCTACAGTGACTTACTATTTCCTTTTGAGGTACAAGTGGTATTACAAGAGAGGATGTGCTGGGGTTAGCTAATATAGCATGCTCATTTCTGTGAATATCTCTGCAACAAATTGCATAAACGTCGCTGACATAGCGTCAAAACTGTTTCTCCTTCACATTCTGTCAATAATATTAGTTCATTTTTTTGGACATGTTAAAGTAAAATTCTGGCCTTATCTTACACATTGCACCTTTGACAAACACCATATCCCACCCATCAACCTGAAATTGTCATTGGTTAAAATTAGTTAGCTTGAAGGACTAAAGCCAGTGGAGTAGAGTGATGGGAAAACCTGAGCAGTGCATTTTCTTTAGATAGCTGTGATTGTAGCTAAAATAAATCATTGTTTAACCGATAATAAAATTATGAAATTTTGAATTCTACTACCAATTACTGTAGTTGATGTTTTTGTATCTTAAAATATAGATAGTAAACCCCATGAATATATTTCACCTTTTCAGAAAGACAGCGGAAATAACCCTCAATCAGAGATAGCATTCAATTAGCCTACAAGAGCTAGTGGAACAGCACCTAGCTAGCAAGACTTAAGCTCTCTTTATCAACTCTGAGGCTACATTTCAAGAAAATAATTAAGATAAAGAAGCACCATGTCATACAACATCATAATTTATGTAAAAAAAAATATATTTTTATATTTTATCCCGTTTTCTCTTCAACAGGCTAATGGTAAGCTATTAGCAGGCTAACACTCCATCTCAGCAAGGATCGCAAATAACAATGTCAGGTTGCTTTTTTCACACTCCAAACGTCTTCCCTCAGCTGTTTCATGTGCATGTTCAAAATGTCAAAATGTGCACAGTAACAGGTGTATGGAAATATACCCGATAAAGACCTTCTCATTTAAAGTCGGGAAAGTTAACTTAATCCTCTGATATTGTGTTTAGGATGCACAGCATGAGGTGTGTGTTAGAGCTGAGCTGTAGAGGAGCCTTAACAAAAGACAGCCAACCCAGTCAAAGATAGAGCTCTGCGTGGCCTGGAGGAAAACCAGCAAACACACTCATCTTCAGCATGCACGCACATATGCACGCACACACACAAACACACACACACAGGCATGAACAAAGAAAAACAGGAGGTATAGATTGACTCATCGTGGTGGGAGAACGGTGCAGTGATTTCACGCCTGGTTGTTGGCTAACAAGGCCCTACGCTTTCTGCACTGCAGGGCCTGTTATTAAGAGTGTGTGTGTGTCTGTCTGTCTGTCAGCAGCTGTGTGTGTGTGTGTTACCTGGGAGACGGACTTAAAGCTCCAGCACTCTGGGAGAGAGGAGTGGTAGTGGGGGAGGGAAAGGGGGGTGGATCCCACTTTGTCCCAGTGGGACACAGGGAGGTCCAGCTCCTCTCCTCCTCCTCCTCCTCCCCCTCCAGCCTTGCTCCCAGTCCCAGCACAGGCCGGGCTCCTGTGAAGCTCAGCACAGGGGGTGTTTGGCAGCTTATTAACCCTTTGCGGTGTTTACCCAGTTGCAGCTATATATCTGTTCTCAGCAGGACATCACATCTCTCCCCTGTTCAGGAAAAAACCCAGCAGCTGATTATCCACACAAAACCACACTTTTTTTTGCCATCTAGGGTAATCTGATTATGTTGTTATGTTATTACTCTGTTTATTTGCTTAGCTGACTTCCTGAGCCGAAGAGAGAATAGTTAGCATTTTTCACATGTTGTGCCTCCAAGCAGCTCAGCTTCATTTAATGAAAGATTAGGGCTTAACAGTTATTCTGTACTACCTCGCTCTCCATCGCTACCTCTGCTCACTAACAGTCACTGCTTTATTTTCTGCCCTGCTGCCAGCAGCTAATGTAAAGATGGTTGGGTTGGCTGACATGAATAACAACAGGCTGTATAATGTTCCTGCTCCTAACCCACAAAATGTCTCATCATGATGGCAGTTATTTAACTGTATTATTTATAATCTTGTCATATGAGCCAGTCAGTGTGACCTACTTCTGTTATGATGGATAAGAAGCAGTTCCATTGATTGTACAAAGCAGCGGGAGGGTCCAGTGTGTTTTAACAGCTACATGACATCACATATTATCTGTGTTAAACAGAGATGTTAGTGTGGACCACAAAATCAGGACAAAGACAGTATGGTATGTTGGATGTAATTTCCGCCTGGATCATGTTCACCGTCAATGTTGCAGTCTCTTCCAATCCGGGACATCCTTAGACTGCACTGAGGAATTTGGGTGGATTATGGGACATACTTTGATACCAGAGACTGGGGTCTGTATCCTGCATCCTATATGTTCTTAGGTTTAAGCTGCGACATTAGGCAAAGATCTGGACTGAATTTTTGCTCAATGTCTTTTGTGTTCAGAGATTCAAACAGGTCCAGTGTTATTCTCACTGATGCCTGTTTCTGCCTGTTGGAGAAACAAATGACCAATCAGAGCTTTGTAGGTGGGATCTCATTTTCATTTCTAGCTACATCATGAAAATTTGCGGGGGAAAAAAGGCAACAAAAATGGAAACTTGTGTTGATTAGACTGATATAGTTGCACAAGTTGTTGTTGGTCAACTTAACTCCCAGATCAACCTATTCTCATAGAACGGTTCATGTGATGTCCTACTTGCGCCCTACGAATTACATAATGTCCTTAACGTACAGTTACGTAATTAACAAAAAGTTACAGAGGTTAGGTTTAGGCAATAAAAGTTACTGTTAGTTTAGGAAAGTTCACTCAAAGTGATGCGAACATACAAATCCAGGGGAAAGTCCCAGACAAAAGTCCCCAACTTGCCTCCTTACAAGCACTCAAGACTGCTTCCTTGTTTACTGCCGTTCATGACCACTCATTGGTCATGTGATCACAGCCTTTCAAAATACGTGGGATATGTACGAATTCGAGTGCATTGCTTTTCGTAAGAAAAATTTGTGAGAACAGCCTGCCCAGATCCACTACAACATCAAAGAACTAGCAGGGACAAAGGCCAACTGTTTGTTCGCCTCACGTTGCCTGTGTATTGGCAAAAAAGTTGCACTTAAACACACCCTCCAAAGACTACAGCCGAAGGCCAGCGGCAACATAAGTTCTGCAACTGCATGACAGTTAATAACTCTCCATACCAGCAGGTGGCAGTAGTCTGTATTTGTCATTCAAAAAGGGAAACCAGAAGACCATAAGGATAAATACAAGATGCCTGTTAGCTAGTTAGAACACAACCCGATGCTGAAAGAACAAAGGATATTTACCGTGCGCTAGCCAGCAATAACACAAACAATTACAAGCCATTTCTGCTCAAGAGCTCAATGGCTAAAAAAATAATCTTACCTGATATAACAGGTTTGTTTCAATCTCATGAGCTTTTAACTGTAGCTGTTTGTTTGCTTTCTTCACCTCCTTTTCTGTTCTTGTGTGCCGAGCTGAACCAACCAATCAATTTCTCTCACCAACAGTCTCTGATGCTGATTCAACATGCTGAATCATCCGACAAAAAACAGTCAGGCGCCGTCAAGGGCCAATGAAGGCCAGTGGTGTGGGAAACTCCGGCGATAGACGTTCACCAACACACCGACATTGACAAACAGCCAACCGTGAGCTTGGTGTGTTAGGGGCCCTTACAGAAATAAATCTTAAATGGAAATATATCTTTGCTTATCATGTGTAAATTGCTCCTGGCAAATGCAACAGCAGCTTTGGTGTCGACTGAAAATGATTTGCTGGACAGATATGTCACTTACTACTAATTTCAAGATGAGTGACTAAGAAAAACAAAGTGGCAATCCAGTCTGATGGACAAGAAAGGTAGTGGTTTTGGTTGAATATAAATGAAGTCAACATGTCCTGTCTTTGGCTCTAGGTCATTGTTGACTTTCTCAAATGTAACCAAGACCACAATCTTCCAAACCTTAGGGAAGTGCCTTAGAAGCTTAAACTTACAGTAGGGTGTTTTCGACATCTATAGTTACTTTGCTCTGTTTCAAATCAGTTGATGAGTTTGTTAACTCACTCTTGGTTCATTTTTCTCCACGTTTCAAATCTGCAACCGTTCCACACTATTAAATAGTAGTTACTGGATGTAACTCCAGTTCCATGAGTATGTGCACTTGTCAACAGTACTGTTCATTGGTCATAAACATTATTTTGGTTGTGATTGGCAAACAACCTATTCTGTCGTTTTGTAATGAAGACATGTTGGGTGAACTGCACCACAGTTCATTTGGTAGCAGACCAAGGCCACTCTCTCTCAAAGGTCCCAGTGCAGTTGTTTTCGCACACCCAAGTGCAATTATTGTATTCACCCCTGCTCAAACAAATCGCATTAATGGGGGAAACGAACCAAAGCACAGATGTGAAAACACCCTTAAAGCAACTATAGCCAATATTTTATGCTAACAATGTAGAAATGACAATGTGAAAACATGAAAAAGTGTCTATTGTAGTGATAAACCTACAGAGAATTATCCCCTGAATTTGCAGCTTCCCTAAACTTTATGAAGCTTTATAGGGAGTTTCTGCTTATGGTTTATCATTCCGGCCCACACTTTCACTGTTTTGGTTCATTCTCACAGCTCTCACTGTCCTGTCCAGCAGCAGCAGGCAGCTTTGTCAGAGAAAACTCACTGTACACTACCGGCCCAGCAGCAAACAGCAGACAGACATAGCTAGAGACAAACTGGTGAACATAGTGGAGCATTTAGCAGCTTAAGAGACAGATTTCTCCCTCAGGAGTTGGTGGAGTCTCAACCCTTGGATGCCTGCGCCACAAAAACGACCAAAGCTGATTAATAAGACTATGTTTTTGATTTGGGAATTAAAATTTCCATGTTTCTCTGCACCCTACCCGTCCCTGCACCCTCGGTCAACCCACCAGTAATTGCAGAATATCAGATGTTCAGCAGCACCTTTAGTCCAAAATATCATTGCCAGTACTGGCCTTGACTGTTATCATTAAGAGCCCAGTGTACAGTACGTCTGCCTGCTCACTGCAATGCGGCCTGGTAATTAGTCTTTTTAAGTGTAAATGGGATCTCTGGTGGTTTGTCATGGACCGTGAGGTTCATAGAGATTATTCGCTCTTCAATCTCTGCTCATCTACTTTACGTATCTGCGGGTTTGTGTGTGTATGTGTGTGTGTGCATGTTTCAGTGCTGCAGGCTTGAAACAAAGTGGCTGCTCACAGAAGGCACAATTACTGAATGATTTCTCTCCCTTTTTTTTTGGAAGCCAAAAATATCGTCTAATTGTTTGTGTAAGCAGCCTGAGACTGACTCGTGGGGCTCTCAGCAGGGGTGTAGATGGAGGCAGGAGGTAGGAGGAGGAGGGGGAATGGGGGGAGGCAGTAGTAGATCCATATTGTCATCCTGCAGAAAATATTACATGATGTTTAGGTTGGGCACTATTGATATAGTCCAAGTCTTTAGAGTATATGGCTTCAACTTCACAGGGAGAAAGTGAAAATATTACATTTAGAAATGCTCATCTTAACAGCCTCAGTGCCAGACCCCATGCTTGGAAAATGAATTATACATATGCTTGATTAACCAGCTGAGTCCCTGTGCACAATCCCTGAGCAAACACAAGCCTTTTTGGAATAAATTAATGCCCAAAATTTCAGTTTCAGCATCAGCAGGAGCTTCTAAATAATTATGTAAATATGAAACAAATTTCCCAAGCAGATTTCCTCCTCTGCAATCCTCCTCCATCATTCTTATGCATGCCCCGTAAATTAACTAAACTATGCAGATCGTTATACTTACACAAAATAGGCTAATTAATACACTTGACAATAGTGTTCTCCAGAGGGGGCGATGCTGAACTAAATCTTCATCACACAGAATTGTAAACTGGAGGCCAAACAGCAGCGTGTTGAACTGCTTTCTTGCAAAAGCAGCGTAAGGACAAAAGATGAAGGATTTAAAAAAGAAGCACATGCCTTCATTTCCGCCCATTTAATCGTAACGCTGTGCTTCTTGTACAGTTACAGGAAGTAAAATAGAAATAACAAGGATTTGGATCAAGACCAGCTTTGCAGTCTTTCATTTGGTTGTGTTTGTGTTTGTCTGCATATCTATCTGTAAAACAGAGACAAACACAGAGCTCATTATCCAAACCAGTGGTCTTTCAAATTACAGTCCCTACCCGTACAAATCCTTCCAGAAAACCCCACAACACATCCCCGAGGCCGGCAACCAGTGCTGAACAGTGCCAGTGGTGCTCTTTGGTCTTTGCAACACTCTTTCTGTGTCAATGCTGCATTTGAATATGGATTATGGAATGTACAGCTGGTGGGGAGGAGGGGGTTGGACTAATTACATAGTGTGTTATAATGACCATCCCTATCCCATCTCACTCTCTTCTCTCCTTGAGAGAATCTAATGAGGACGGAGCATGATTCTAATGTAAATCCGCTAACTCTGCTGCTGCTCTTGTTTCCTATAGGGAAAACATGTAAGGATAGCTGTGATTGCATGATAACGTTCAATGGAGTGTACTGCAGTTTTTCGCCCTTTTATTGTGGCTCTCTATATGATAAAGTGGCAGTTTGTCATGTTCAACTACACATAGAGGACTTGTTGGATAGCCAGACCACACATTTATTCGGCAATACAAATTAACAGGCCAATGGAAATGCCCCTGTCTGTATTGAGCAGTGGGCATTTTGGTTCCTTGGTAGCCTCTGTTGCTTTTATTTGTTTTTGTTTGTTCAGCCCCAGACCGCAGCATAGCAGAATTCTGTAAACTTGGAAGAGACCAGCTCGGTTTGAAATACACCAGCGTACAGCCACAGAACCACACTGTTTGCATAGCCTATATCATCACACTGAATATGTAATAAACCGATGGGTCACAAATGGAGGGAAAAACCATCATTGTCTTAGATGTCTCAAGAGCAGCTCTATAGATTCTGACAGTGTGTGGAACTCTACAAGCTTTCATCTGAAAGATATTCCTTCATTTGCTGTTTTGATAGAGGTATAGGAGAATGCACTCTCAGACTCTGATCAGACAGAACACAGTGGAGCAGCAGAGATTCTTCAGTCAGTTTTCAGTGCGAGTGAAACATTTTAATTGTGTTTTTCCGCTATATGCACGTTGCATTTTTGCAAGAGCGCTCTAAACGCCTCGAGTTGAAAAGACTTAAGCCCTGTTTAAACAGAGATTGTCCTACAGGGCCGCTATAAAGTCCTTTCTTCATGCCACCTTTTCATTTTTATGCCGAACCAAACATCAGCATACCTGCATCCCGGAAGCAAAAGAGGCATGTCAGGCGTGACATAACACAACAGGTTTGGCCTCTAGTGTGACATAACATATGCATTGGCAGCATTTTATAATGATATAATGTTATAATGATAATTGCATAACATGGCAATAACAATTATTTACTGTCCCTGTTACCTGGTGGTTTATCTCATCCTCTGCTCAGAGGGTAAGGAGCTCCCAGACCTCATTGTTTTCCCAATTTTGTCGACATTTTCAGCGGCTGTTTATCTTCTTTGTGTTAGCTGCTAACTGGTAGCAGCCACTTTTTAAATCTCCCACAATGGATCGCATGGGTGTCATGTTGTCAGAACGTGACACCCATGATCCTTTCCTGCAGGCTGTCCTGTTTATACAGACGTCATTTCAGCACTGTTACTACTTCCACTGCCGGCTTAAAGACAAGACCATTCTGTCCCCCCACTGTGCAATGGTACCTCTTATACAAGACAGTGAGGCAGCACAATGTCATGAAATTCCTGCCTTGAGAAGCAGGGTAAAAGGGGCTTTTGACGCAGAGCAGAAAAGTGCCTGATGTCAGTGCTGTTTTTCCCATCCTCCAATCACATTAAATGAGAGGAGGGACTTCTGTGGTGGCAATGACAACAAGTGGAAGCGTACAGTTCATGGTTTGTGTTAAGCTAACTTAAGCTCACTTTTGTCACTCTTGGCAAGCTAGAAGACATAGCTGAAGAAACTGCCACCTGAACTACTTTTTAACATTTTACCATAATTAGGCCCGACGTCTCACAGCAGATTGTCAAATTCATCCTAAAATAAGCCTTGAACCAACCATCAACCAGGCAAAGCTTTTAGACCAGCTGATATTACTCACTGTGATTGCAGTGTTGCAGTGGTTCTCAACCAGAAGTCTTTGAGGGAGATTTAAGGGGTCCCCAGAAAATGGGGAATAGTTTATTTCCACTATTTAATTCACTATAGACATGAGCCCAGTGTGAGTAAGAGTACCTATTCTGATCACAGATTTGGCTTCCTCCACAGGTTTCTCCTCAACTGTAGTTGATAACTATAGAATTCTGGTCTTGACTTGATGATATCTAACAACCAACTCTTTTCTGATGGAGGCCCCTTTAATCCCATCAAATGAGGATCCACAATCTAATGTGTATCAGGTAAAGGGGGCCTTGACAAGAAGGTTGGGAACCACGGTCTTACAACATGAAGACACAAAGAGACAAAGACAAACATTAAAACATTAAGACACATAATGTGAAAGACAAACACTGTCTTAAAACATAAAGACATACAGTATACACGTACCCAAACCCTATTGGCATATCCACAAACATGACATACATGCTAACACACACAGGTAAAAAAAAAGACATATACACATAGATTTATGCAGCTGTAGACTCACATTCTCTTCCCCCATCCTGAATACCTAAATATGCTCTATGTGCCATGCCCTCTCTGTCTCTATTTGCCTATAATCCCATTAGAAAGAGAGAGGAGAACTTACAGAAATAGAATGGTATGTTCAAGCTGATTTCCTCACTAAATGCAGCCGTTTAGGCCTCAATAAAGCAGCTTTCACAGCTACCAACAGCAGCCCCTTCACTGTGATGGAGGAATACTAATATGCTTAGACGGCCCATTTACTCTTGTATACATGCTCACAGGCGTTGCATATTGTTTACTGGGCTCGATGCTTGATTGAATTAGGAGCACAATATGTGCTGCAGTGGCACGTTTTATAGTATTGTTGTTTCCGTCAAGAATTTGTATAAAATGCTACATGGTCCTTATGATTTCAAATGTACAAAAATGCTCTCTGAAAACTGAGAATAATCAGTGTTACATGTAAATGTATAGTTTCTCTACACATTCAAGAGGAAACAATGGCTTGTCGATACTATCTCCAGCCAAACAATTCAAAGTTTCAGGCTGGCTTTCCAAACAAATGTTCTCTGGAATAGGATACGGTATCCATGTTCCTGTGTGGGCAACACCCAGTCTTTTCAACACAAGCTGTAATTCACAGGAAAGTGACACCACAGCTGCCAGAACGCCACCACAACTATCTGATCTCGCAGTTGTGTTCTCAAGACCGACCGCCTATTACATATTTCTGAAATTGAGAAGAAAGTGTTGTATGAAATGAATGTCGAGTGTGTATGTGGAGCTTAAGCAGACTTGCAGGATGCCTAAACAGAGGGTTAGCAGCAGACTCCAAGTGACACCACAGAGCTCTAAAATTAACCTACTGGCCTCTTGGCTCTTCACTTGGCCGTACAACCCCCAAACGGTTGGCTGCAGTGGGAGTCTGCTCTCCACACTGTCATTTCAAAGCTTTATGAAGCCCAGAATGCAACAGCCCAGTATTTACGTTCACCTCTTGTGAAATATTGTGTTTTTGAAATGTGGATTCAAAACTGTCTTCATCAAAAAAATGACAGCATCAGTTGTTCATTCAAACACTTAAAGTGAAATGTTAACTTTGTCCTGACAAGCAGAAGCATGGTGATGTTTAAATGCCACAAAATCTCCAGGGGAAGTTCGGAGTAAACAGTAGGCATACGACGTGCATCCTCTCTTCTACCAACAGACAGCATTGGTATCTTTTAACAATGACCACAATCTTCCCATAACTCATTTTGATGGTCTTTAAAACAGTAAGCCAAGCTAAGACGGGATCCTTTGCCTGTTCAGTAAAAACCTTAATTCTAGCATGCTGTCATACTGTCTTACAGAGAGAATTCTAACAAGTGTCATAACTTAAGCCCATTTCCCACTGGACAAAAAACCCACTAACATCTGGCTTTTGTCTTCAGTGGGAAAGTTTACAATCAGCATTCAAGCCCTGGTCAAATGGGTCTGCAGTAGACATGGGTATTTATCAGCTCCAGGTCCAATTGGCTCAGATCTGGAGGCACCAATTTTCACCCCTTTTGTGGTGCAATGCAGTGACCCAACTAATTGCTCCATCCCAGCACTCCTCAAACTAGTCAGTTCCAAGTCTGAAGGAGAGACTCAATAAATAACAGATAAAAAAGAAGTAACTTCCTTAACATGTACACTGGCTTCCATGCTGCTTTCTACTACTGTCTACTGCTTTTGACATTGAACGTGACATGGCAGTCTACTATGGCAATAGGTAAGGGGTTTATTGCCAATTTTAGTGGGTTTACCAGCATTTAGAAAACCAGTATATATATGCTAAGTTTGGTGGGAAAACAGTATTAGCGATATACTCGATAAAACCCCTAAAATCAATACGTCTGAAGTTAAAAGGCTTATGTGTTACCCTGAAATGTACTTAAAACTAGAGGCAAACGCACACTCATGCATACTGTAACTACGATTATACTGAATCAAGTTCTATATTGCTACTCTTTACTACATTCTCATCAAACTTGATGAACCCGTGACTGCTGCTGTTTTAAGAGTAGTTGTCACTGAGTGTATGAGAATTTCATCTCGTGATGCGGGGAATGGTTAGTGACACTGAAAAAGATAAAGCAGAACTGAAAACAGGCTTTTAAAGTAATACAAATCTCTTTTTTCCTACTATCATTTTCATGACAGATTTATCTTGAGAGAGATTAGGCTAGCTGTGGTGTGTTGATGTCTTCATTGTGAGCCTCGGTTGGGTGAGGGTTTAAGCCTTGCTATATAAATAGCCTGTCAAAGAGATCAAACTGTGCAGTGTTTCTGCAATGTTCAGGCTTTAATGTTTTAACTGGTCATAGAGAGGCACTGAATCTTGCCTAGAATATTTTATGGAGAGTAGGCAGAAGATACAAGCGTATTTTAAAATCACCAAGTTGTAACTCACAATCTTTTTTGCCCTACAGTTTGGTGGGAAGGAAAGGAAATGTTTTCAGTCTGTCCATCCATCTTAAGCAAGCTATCCTAGCAATGTTAATTATCTATGACACATCATCAAAAAGAAGCCACGTTTACCTGCTTTGTACCTTTATGTTCATGGCCAAAGTCACACAAAATCATTAAGGTCTTAGATTAGATAAGCCATATGGATGTAGAGGTGGGAATAGATAAAACTATGCCAGCAAAAGCATTGATCAGCCCTTCCCCCACTGGTTCACTCAAGCATCTCGATGGATATGGAGATGAGATGTGATCACAGGATTCTAGCCCATCGGTGTGTCCCCCTCTGCTCTGCTCAGCTGATGAATAAACCATCAGTTGTGTTGTCACAGAGTCCAATGAGTGTAGTTCCAGCAGGTGCTGTCAGTATACTGGAGGTTTGCAGAGGTACAGCTGCCTACTGAGCTTTTTCTGATAAAACTTCCAGTTAGTTTGATCTTCCATAGTCACCAGCATGAAGCACCACTTTGTGCAGGAGCAGTTTGGTCATTTAGAAGCGGCAGAACAGTGATATAATCATCACCTTTCTTCCTTGAGGCCATTGGGCTCGTCAAATAAAAAGATGTTCTCAGATACTCCCTATTCTTTTAAAACTTCTGCCTGTCCAGCGCTTCCTGCCAATAAATTTGGTCTGAATTTTTATGATCCCCAGAGGATAACCAGTAATTATTTTGAGGACCCCTTGGCTTGTCATTTTACACCACTATCAAATCAAAATTTCCTCTTTAAAACATCAAGTATTAAAATCTAGTCAGGCAGTGTGCCGTGGCATTTATTGAACACAGTCATGAGCCTCAGAGGATGAACCCTTAACATTTTTTGATAATCCTGAGCTAGGTGTGAATGGTGAGACTTGTATGAAATGAGCTATAAATATTCATCATCCACAGAGGATGAATCCTATTGTTTTGCTCATCATGTGACCTTTTCCCAACCATCAGGCCAAACTTTCCACTTGCTCAGGATAACCTCATAATTTAAAACTCTGGCTACGTTTAATATGAGCATCCTTCATTTTAACACCATAAGGCACAAAATATGGAAAATCATAATAGGTCCCCGTAAGGCACAAGAAATCTAATGGGAAGATTGCCAGGATATACACTGAGCCCCTTTCTGCTACCAAGAGTATAAACCTATTTAATTCTAATGAACCCTTTCATTGTGCCACTTCTAGGACAAACTTTTTTTTTTATTTTCATCCACACTTGTAATATGGCTATAGCAAAATCTTCAGTTTCTTTTTGGTTCTGTCCAACACTTTAATGTTGTGGGGTGTGATGAACATTGCAGCCTCCAGGGGCTGCTAGCAGGGCTTTAGACTTTGTCTCGTTATTGTTTTTCTTGGCACATTTGCCTGACGTGCAGAGACACACACACAGATTTTACTTGCAAACACCCCAAAACAGCTACTGAAGCTGTCGTGGGAATGATGATGAATTCAGGAGCCTTTCACCATGAGTTTGGCAAATGCTCAGCTGGCTCAACAAAGCTAACTGCCCTCAAATGAAACACCCTAACTTGAAATTACGCCAAGTTTCCAAACTGCTTTTTTTCTCCCCCAATTGGCTTCCAAAGGCATCTAATCAGGCACAGCTTATAACAGTGGGAACTAAACAAATATGCATTTCATTACTTCAACATATACTGAAAGTACTCTATATTAGAGTTTTGGAAAGTAGAGACAATGTAAGACTTGTGTAGCTGTGACTGTTTTAAACCAGGAGACTGTGCAAATAGCAGAGAAGAACACTGTGATTTATGTTAATATAACATATTCCATAGCATCCCATGAGTTACAATTAGCCAGTTTCCAACAGAGAGTCTCCATGCATAATGTATAGAGTGTTTAAAATTTTCATTTTATAGTTTTCTATACCTTGCTTTTCCTCCTCATATTAATCTATGTTCCAGTGTTCTACACCAGCTGTTGCGACGATTGTGTCTTGATGTCTAATGTGACCTACATGAGCTACCTACTGATACAAATTACTCATGTCCATGCTTTCTTGTTTCTCATAGTATCATATTATTCACATTCTGCTCATTCATTCATCTTCATTCTAAGTTAAATTTTCTAATTTGCCATTTATAGTCATTGAGGTATAAAACAGAAGTGTGATGGATCTTTTTAAGGACATATAAAATGCATATAAAAACCAAAATGTTCTCCTGCTTGTAAGTTACAAAGTTGCTGGTCAACATTTTGCATTTGGACTAAAGTGCCTTAAAAACTATTGGATGGATTAACATGATTTTACATACAGACATTCAGTCTGTCATGATCCTTCATGCACCAGCATCAGTTCAACATGTGTCTAATACACTGATTTATGACCAAGTGCCTGCAGAACTAATGATAGTCCCATCAGCCTCAGCTGCAATTAGTGTTAAGTGCTAATTAGCTAAACATCAGCATGTTAGCATTGTTACTGTGAGCATGTTGTCATGCTGACATTAGCATTTAGCCCCCCATTTATGACCACAGCATTCCATACATTACACTGTAATGTGGTGATGCTTATGGACCACCTGTTGCTGTGAATTTTGACAGTCTGATTTTTTTGTCATCACCACATCTGGAGCCATGAAAGAGACACTTAACACCCTCCTTTCTGTAAGGCAGGACTAGCACAACTCTGAGAATGCAGGAGCTGTCAGAGACTCAGTGGGTGTTGGTACACCTACTGTGCTGATATGGGAATTAGTGGTAAGATTAGCACGGCTAGCTAGTTTTCACTTTCTGAGTGGAAAACAAACATAACAACCGAAATGTTGTGAATGAATTAATATGCTGCATGCAGCTCTACAATTAAATAAAATGTTACCCATTTTAAATAGTCAGGAAAAAAAACTGAACATCAATATGTAGCGTCCAATGTTGGTATTGTGGCAGGCCACCACAAATACATTAGTGTATGGGAAACACTTGGTGCTTCTCAAGTCAAGGAAGGATCCTTTATCCAAGGAGGCTACGTCATCGAATCCCACTGAAGGACTGTTCCAATGTTAAGGATCCTTCAAATTCTACCAAGGACAAAGTCTGTCCTTCAGAGAATTTTCAAGGATACATGTGTTTCCTCAGCAGGCATGAAGTACCCACAGTTCCCAAGTACCCAAGTGACTTGCCAGAATTAAAGGTGGAGCCTCTGTAGTGACACACACCTGGGCACTTTCTAGCCAGTTCCAATGTGTGTTCACTGAACATTAGGAAAGAGTCTTGCCTAGCCTCTGTAGGGCCTGATTTGGAAGGACCTGTCCTACCAAGGGAGCATCCTTGTCTTTTAGAAGCACCAACTCAGTATGTCCTATTGAGGTAAAATAATACACTGGTGCTAAAGTGTGCATAAAGCACATCAAACCTTCTGTCTATATGTATGTATTTGCATATAGAGCAGGGAAGTGAGTTCTAATCACAAGTGGTCACTCGAGACGCATGTGAAGAGGCATTCTAATGCAAGGTGTGAACAGACAGAGAGCTGTCCACTTGTGATTGGATCACCCAAGACACATGTTAATACCAGGTGGAAACAGGGCCTTAAATTGCTGTTGCTTGATGCTATATGAAATTAAACAACTGGGGCCATCCACAGCTGATCTGTTTTCCACATTGCTGGTGCACAAGTGAAGCTGAGAGAACAGAAGGGAGGTTTTAACAAGTGTGTGCTTATCCACGCCTCTAGGTGGGATCAAGTTATGGCTGAAATGTGTAGATTAATGACAGTGTCAGAATGTGTTAATGGAGAGCGAGGGTGGTCTCTGTGGTGCGGCCCAGCAGGAGGCCAGCTGATTTAAAGTGGCCAGTCACATTAAGAGTGAAACCTTTACTGTAAATGCCAGGCAGCAGCGTCTCATTGCTCCTAACTTTATGACTTATCTGCTCTGCTATTCTCTTCATCCTTTTCGTCTAAATCTCTCTCCCATACCAACTTTTTGCTTGACAAATGCAATTACCCAGCTTTTTCGTCTTTGCTTTACTCTCCCAGTTACATTCTAATGTTCTCCTCCACCCATCTGCGTCCTCCACCCTACTCTCAGTGTTTCCATCACCTTACATAAACCCCAGTGAGGGGAAGTCAGCCAGGACCCAGACAAGAAAAACATACCCCCAAACAAGGATTTATGGAATGGGAACCTGGCGAACCCCAGCGAGTGGGTGTGTTTGCGAGTTCGTGGATGAAGGCGTCTCCACCCGGGGCATTCTCTGACCCTCGGTATACACTCATTACTCCTCACCACAGCCCCGCACAGCAGAACACAAGCTGAGCCGAGGAATGGTGGTGATTTAGCTTTAACTGCACTCGACTTGCCATGTTGTTAAAACGGGTCATAGTGTCACTCCAAATCAGTGTTCTAGGTTTCAAGGGAAAGTTTTAATGTCCCATTAAGGTCTAACTTCCATTTCAGAAGCTTTTCTACCCTGCCAGCAATACAAGTCTGTGGAAGGCATGCAATACTTTTGCTTTTATGGAGGAATCTGTGCAGAAAATACACATTATTGCTGCTTTCTAAATTTTGCATTCAGATATCCCATATTTGTTGAACCCTATCAACGGAAAGTTTGATCCACAATTTCAGGAATGTGTTCAAGGGCAAGAGAAGGATCAAGAGAAGATCTTTTGATTGACATTTATAATAAGCAGCAACTGAGCATTGCTTTTGAAGGTTATGCAGCAGTACATTCTTAAAGTTGCTACTAGAAGAGATCATGAAACGAGCCTTAATGACTTAATCCTCAGTAGTTGAGTTTCCATCTGAATGTAGCACAAACTTTAACCAAAGTTTTCAGAAAATTGGTGAAAGTAAAAGCAAATTTATGCATGTTCATCCACCACTGTTGTGAGTATTGGGAGTTGGTTCGTCAAGACAATTTACCAGTCAGGTACCACTGCAGAAGAGGGCGCAACAAGAAGGCAATTAAAAGAGCACCAGTCAAACCTCAAACAAAGGAAACAATGGTTGTGTAATAACAGAGAGCATGCTGGACAATAGAAATATAGTCTTGATCAACTAATATTACAGCTTTGTGCTCTTGGAAGAGTGCAGGGGTCTCATTTATAAACATTGCGTATGCACAAAATGAGGCTTGAAAGAGGCGTATGCCACTTCCCACGTGAAAGCTGTGACCTACAAAAACAAACTTGGTAGGAGAAACTTTCACCCATGCTGACGAACATTTTGGAGACGGACAAATTGGCGACTCAGGTAGTATAGAAATTGTCAAATATTTTTTGGCGCATGCCAAGGATGATTTCAAATTACCACTAAGATCTGGGACCATGGCAACAGTTTTGACACAGAATCCAACAGAAGATCAGATAGGTTGTAAACAAGCAATCAGTTAATCTAAGACTTGTTCCCAACATATGCAATGTCACCCACATCTTGAAATATTCAGCATTCACATAGGTCAGGTGTTAATTCATGGCTATTTCTGAAAATTTTAGAAGCATTCAACCAATAACAGCAGTTTATGTGTGATTGAGAATTTGGATATTGTCTCCCCATAAAGCTCCACAGCCTGAAGGCGTGGACGCACCAGGATTGAAAAGGAAATTTCACACAACTGCACTTCTCACACCCCTGAAACTCAGCCAGTGAACATTTACATTTAGAACATGTACGTTTTTCACAGTGTCAGCTGAGTGCAGACGATTTCCTCTTTGGAGCTCTGCCCTCCTGCAGCTGCAGACACACCAGCAGCTTCTCCGCTGCAGCTGCTGGTTTTGGAGACTGTCTTCTGCTTCATTCTCACAAAGTTAATAAGGACTTTTTAATGTGACTTTTGTCCTTACTCTGTAATCAGGCTGGTCTCATTCTCAGGGCATTAAAATATGTTGCTTGGGCAGTATACGCCGGGGACACCCTTAAGCATCTGTATGAGATGCACTGAGCTTTCAACGAACTCCAATCTGCGTCATAATTAGATGTTCAGAGCAACAGATGTAGTGTAAAGAGACCAAAAGTCCACTTCGGGTGGAGTCGGATAGGGCCAACAAGCACAGGACTTTGACCCAGGAGACTGACATTTGTGTCCTGTGTGAAAGTAAAAGTGAACATTGAGTTATTATTTTGCCTAGTCTGACGTAATACTTTTCTGAACCTCGGTCAAGTAGTTTTGTTGCCTAAATCTAACTGCTGACCCCTTCTGCATTTGATTTCATAGGACAAACTGTTGGCTGGTAACAAATGATCTTGTAATACAGTTACACGGTAAGCTAAAATATGTTTCTGAAAACATTTGAGGCGAGAAAAAGGCAGCACAGTAACAGAATCCTGGTTCAAATTTGATCAACACTGCTTAGTTTTACCGTTTGGTCTGAGTTTGGTCTAAGTTTGAGATGCGGGCAGCCCTCTCTCTCAATCCGCTCCTATAGTCTTCATGTACAATCCATAGTTTGAGTAACAGCCCTAGAGCTGATGCGTCATCCAGTGGATTTGAGCTGGGAGATGGGCCGGGAAATCTGGGCGCTGGCAAGATGGATGGAAGTTTACCACAATTCATTTGCACATACTACCCACACTTTCATGATACAAAGCTGGTTGAAAATTGGCAACTTTTAACTTTGAGTAAAAGTAAAGCTACGGATTAATACAAGTTTACAAAATAAGAACTTCCAGTAACAAAGCAAATATAATTTGGTGTTCTGCTGCTTGACAAGAATTAAAGGGGTCACTGATGCAGGGAACAGTTGACGTCATTGCAGATGAGCTGCCATATAAACCCGGAGACCTCAATGCATGCAGGAATGTGTGCATAATAACTTGCACCTGCACTAGAAGAGCATGGTCTCAGTCAGTTAAGACTGTGTAAGTGAGCATTAGCAGGAGGGTGTTTTTGTATGTTAGCTTTACAGTTGCAAATGCTCCAGGGTTAGTGTTTGTATGTTGAGTGTAAAGTTGTGAATGTCACAGTGCATGGTCTCTACAGTATGCGTGTGCAGAAATTTTTGGGGGGCTGTGTGATTCCAGCTATTAACCGCTGATTCTGAGAAACTGAACAGAAAGACTGTGCTGCCAGGACATGGGGTAATAGGAAACACATGAATGTGCAGCATAGTGTAGGCTGTCTGTGGTATGGAATTGTGTGTGTGTGTGTGTGTGTGTGTGTGTGTGTGTGTGTGTGGATTTTGTCTGTGCATTCTTTAAAGACTCATATTTACTGACTCTGGCCCAGACAACTGAGGCAAGAAAAACAAAGAAGAAAGTGTTTGTGTAAGAGCAGAGAGAGCTGGCAAGTCTGCAAGCTGTGGAGCTGAGCGTTCATTTTTCCTTTTCCTACCGACTGGATCTGGACCACTTTTATTTTACTGTCACATTACTGAGTAGCCATGTACGGACAGAAACACACAGCAGTACCACGGTTTGCTAAACATTAAAGACAAGCGATTTTCATTCCTGTGCACTTTGATAGGAGTGGCTTTGACATGTCTGGCATGAAAATGGTGAAATAAAATCCTGAGTTATTTTACAGATTTTGACGTCTTTAATCCAAAAACAATATTGCAATCAGCCTTGAAAAAGCAAGTCAAAATCACTCATGTATAGCCCGCGCTAGACTGTCATGTTCAGAAGCGAAGCGCCCGCAACTTCTGTGGTGCCATTCAGAGATGGCGTGTTAGGGCTGTAAGCCATGAGCATGAAGCTAAAACAACTTTCCCAGCTAAAGCAGCAAAGTGGTCAACGGGCAGAGCCTCTGTGGAATCTGCTGCTCATGTAGTTGGAGGCCCTCAAGGTGCAGTGGCTACTTCCTAACACACCAGCTCACCACAAATCCTCCTGTTCATACATTGAAATCAGGGGAGATCAATGGCATTAGCCCCCTGTGGTACAGTTATTTGTTTGATTTCCACTCTCTGTATATCTCGGATAGCCTTCCACATCACAAAATTTTTGATCCAGATAAGACTTGTTTGTAGAAGTTCTTTAATTCCCAGAGCAGATATTGAAAATAGCTATATTTAAAGTGGCATTAATGACACTTTGGCCACTAGAGGGCCACCATACCAGCTGTAAACACTACAGCTAGCATATTGTTGTTGTCAGGTGGAAATCTATCTCCAAAACTCCATGTTTTGTCATTTATTGGTCACCCTTTAAGTCTGTGTGTGGGTTTTACAAATGTTTAAAGACGTATCTTAACACTGGAAAGATAGGCAAGGCAAATATTTTTGAAATTGATGCTATATGACCAGATAGTCTGGCGACCTGTCCATAGTGTACCTCGCCTCTCGCCCATTGTCAGCTGGGATAGGCTGCAGCCCCTCCACGGCAACAGGATAAGCCATTACGGAAAATGAATGAATGGATGAATGCTATGTGACCAGAAAAAAAACAGAAAAAAAGAACTGTGGCAGTTGCTTTTGCCTAAGAGGTAGAAAACCTACACCTACCAGAGTGCACCGCTCTTCACCAGATCAGTAAACGCTCCTACTGGTGGGCGACGTGATGGAAACTCATCCATTTGACACAATGGCGGCCAGCTGCTAACAAACTATGTCATATGACAGTTAAACTGTGAGCTAAAATATGTTTTCTGAAAACATTTGAGGTGAGAAATAGGCATTTCAGAAACAAACTCTAGGTAGATATTTGATCTTAGTTTTTTCAGCCTCAGTTTTCACTGTGCAGGAAACAGTATGGCACCCCTGTTCACAAACTCTCATTAATACAGCTAAACAGGGCACTAAAATAAGTTTCAAAGGAACATTTTAGATAAGAAACAGGCAATGCAGTGACAGAATATTGGTTTATATATGATCAGCACTGCCTTGTTTTCTTTACTCAGGAAACACCCTATAAAGGCTAATGTTTCTGCTTGCCACCAGCTTGCTGTGATCCCTGGCACTTGGGTTTGCCCTTATTTAGAGTTACCACAGCCAATACTGATGGTCCATTACCAGAGCTTCCACCCATTCTCACCCTGGTGAATAGTCACCTAGCGGCAGGGAGTGAGGCAGAGGGATTGGGTGTTGCACTTGCTAGCTAGCTCATCCTTGTCTCATTTGTGCTCTGATAAAAAGAGAAAAAGTGAGAGAGATCTTGGCTATATGTATTCAACGACAGGAACAAAACTCAGCACATACATAGCTACAATAAACTCTAACCTGTAAGTTCATGATAACATAATGCAATGCACTTACACCCGCAGATGCAGCCATTTTAATCAACGACAGATGCACATCTTAACATTAACTAGTCAAAAACCTTGTAACTTCATTTGAGCTTGATTTGGAGCTAGACCCAGTATCAAATTTAAAGGTACAGGGTTCAGTTATTTTAATAACACCGGGTTTTTTTCATTTCCTGAAAAGTGACATTTTTAACACCTTGCAAAGTTGATGTGGTGAACTTGTTAGTAAACACTTGCTTATTAACACACCTAACAGACATGGAGAGACACTGTGTTTGTGTCTACCTGATGAATCTAAGTAAGTTGTAAGAATCTATAGGAAGAACCTCAGTTGCTGCCTTTAGTTCGTCATAACTGCCTTTGGTTTCAACCAAAATTCCCATATACAGTGGATTAACTGTTTTTGACCTGTTTGTATGGGAATACTGTATTATTTTTGCAGTCTTCCTATTGGTTAGAAGGCTTATACAATTGTGGTGTTACAATGCATAGTCTATTCTGTGCTTCTGCATCCCTTCTCCAAACCACTTCACCTGTACACAGGTACGTCTCTTTTTCTCAGATGAAAAACTACCTGTGAAACAACTCTCTGCACTGTTTTTTTAACTCCAGGTGTGAAAAGTTCATACTTAATAAGAATTAAAATAATAATTAATAAAAACAGGAAAACCTACGTTGAGACAACTAATTGCAAATTTCAGTTTCATCAGTATTCAATAAGTGTCACAGTAAAGGCTGACCAGCACCTTCACTTTACACACTTTTACACATTTATTCCTGTAGCACATGCAGGAAAGTGGTGTAGTTTAAGCAGAAGCTTTACTCAGCGACATTCGCTTACCACAGAAATTAAACATAGAACATGAAGCCAATCATACTGGTGCATTCCTAAATACAGAATGCTGTTATCTACAGTAACACAGAGAGGCATTTGAGTCATGATCACACAAATCAATTATAGATAATATTGCAATTAAATCTTTATTGTATAATTAACATTTGTGATCTTGAAACAATAGAATGATTAAGTGTTGATCTCGGCATAACAGGCGAGGAAACCTTTGATTGGTTTTCTGATGAAACTTGGTGCAATAATGCGCTGCAGTGGTGCGTTCCACCGTTTTTCAGATGACACATTTTAGCTCAGGGTTACGCTACAGTGAAAGGTCAAAACAAGGTAACAATGTAATGTTTACTGAGGCCTTGTTTAGTGCTCGCATCTTTTAGTCATCTCATTAGCTCATTTTCTCTGCCGCCCTCTCCTCTCACTTCTGTGGTTTCATTTTCTTTGTGGCTACTGTTCTGCTCCACAGATGGGCTGTATGGATTTCCCCAGCGCTGGTACAGTGACCATGCTTCGCACTGCAGCACGCTGCAGAAGTTAGACTCGGCCCTGTCTGTATCCCACTATGTTAGTTTTAAAGGTGAATCCAGCCTGGATTACCTTAGAAACCAGAGCAAGCAGGCTCCTGTCCCGGTTAAATAATCTAAGTAGCTGATGTATTAAGGAGTTTCAACTAAACAAACAGTCTCTAAGTTTCATCTTGATTAATGTTGGCAGTCATAACAGCTAACAAGCTGCGGAAAATCAGTTAGTGTGTGTGTGTGTGTGTGCATGCATGCCTGTGTGCGTGCGTGCGTGCGTGCGTGTGTGGACACGGTAGTCTGAGACGTTCAACTGTTAACTGGAGCGTTTACTGTCTCTTCCTCCCTTCTTCTGTTAATTATCAGTACACTGTAGAGACAGAGGAGTGTTTGTTAGCTGTAGATGTGGCAGCTCAACACAGACTTGGCCACAACACTGCTTTCCTCCAAAAATCACTGGAAACTTAAAGTACAGTCAGGTTCTAGTGGGAAGTCTGAATGAAAAAATATGGAAAAATATCTCCATGTAAATTGAAATCTTTCCTCCCGTCTGTCTATTCACTCACATGTACTTGCTCATATTCAACAAGAACCTATTTAAGCCCTACAGTGGCCCTGAGAGCTCAATTAAGAAAACGTCTTCATCGATTTGAAGACACATGCACACTGTTTAGGAAAAGTGCAAATAAAGAGACTGGGTGAACGAAGCTTATAACACAATGGCTGTTTGAATTGGCAGGCTAATAATAAGCAAAGGCTAATGCTAGATAGCAGACGCCTACAATAATACAGCCTGGTCACCTGCACACCACTGCACACCTGCACAAATCCAGTTGTGATTTAGTGAGCTGTCGCTGTTTTTCCAGCAGGGATAGTGCCATGAAAAGTGGTAGTTTTTTCACCAGGACATCATTGTGTTCTTGTTGGGATAGTGGCACAAAAAGCAGTTGTTTTGGGCGTAATAATGGCAGAAAAAATAATTGATGTTTACAGAGACATCATTGCGTTTCCTGCCAGGATAGTAGCACAAAAAGTGTTTTTTTTTACCAAGACTTTGCTGCGTTTTCTTGCCAGGATAGTTACCTTATAGTGGAAACAGTATCCGTTGTGTCGTGAACATCTTGCAGCGTGTTTCTCTATTTGCAGCACTTTGTCTAAATGCTGCACATGTCGTCAAATTGATGAAGATGCTTTCTTACTTTGCAGTGCCTTGAGCTTTCAGGGCCACTGTACTTCTTGCTCTCAAACACACACACACACACACACATAAACATATACAAAGTAGCTTATTAAACCATCAGCACCTTCTCAGCTCAGGGTGTTCAGTGAGTGACATTTAAGGGCAGTGTGACTTAGTTCATTAAACAGGATCAGACATAACGGGACCTCCCTGCAGGGGGAGGGGTCAGATGTTGTGACCCCTGGGCTTTGGGGTCAGGGGTGGATGGGGGGAGGAGGTGTGGGTCTGTCAGTCTGATTCAGTCAAGCTGGATTGAGAAAAAGTGTAGGGCATGAACCAAGGCAGAAACGCTCACATGTTTACATTTTTTCAGAAATCGGGTTACAGCAGAAAATGGTTAATATCCTTGTTACTGAAGTGCATGTCAACACAATGTATGTCGGCAGCTTTGTTGCTGCCCATCAGGGGTATACTAGGTTTTCCACAAGGGCTAATAGTGGCAGTTCTTTGATCATTCAGAAATCAGGGACGAAAGTTGCATGTTTAGGAGAGAGTGCGTTGTTGAAAACTGGGGAATGAAGAGATGATGGATAACAGAACCTGGTAAAAGCTGGCGGGGGAAAGAGGTGGAGGAAGTGCAGGATAAAGAGCAGGGGGAGCTGCTAAACTCAGTAAAGGGAAGTTGAGATGGCTGAGTTCATGGGTTTAGGGTTGGACCACATTATGCAGCAGATGTCCACTCTGGCCTGTTATTTAGGGCTATGGTATCTGCAGAAATCAGTTCAGGAAACATTGGTTTTTGGCTTCAGAGGAGCATAACTGTCACATTTTAGCTCATGTGACATGTCATGAATGGCCATGTCCACAGGTCAGCATTTAGAGCTTTACTTTATTACATTCTCTTCCATCTTACTGCCATCCACATATCAATGTTTGGCAAGAAAACGCCAAATGTGATAGGATTTCTGAACTCTGTGGTTGAACCAAACAATAAGATACATGGCCATCATGTCTGTGACATCAACTGCATGTTTTTGAATGGATTTATACTGCAGTTTGATAGAGAATAAGTTGGGTTTTTTGGGGGGGTATAATAAGCAAAAGCACAGAAAGATTGAGCCCTACTGTTGATATGATCTAATAAAACAAATGCAGTAATCTGCATGACTCAGGACATCGGTCATTTTGTTGCGTAGAGGGAAAAAAGTCTGATACTCAACACTTTTCATATTTTAGTTTGACACACAGTAACAAGACTACTGTAAGTATTTATGGTCATGCTAGCAGCTCTTTAAGGCAATTGCTAACATCAGCATGATGTGAACATGTGTTCTTCTACGCTGGTAGCCGTTCTTCTTCTTCTTCTTCTTCATTTGGTATTTAATGGCAGTCTATAAGACTTGAAGGCGAATATGTTGCCTCGTCAGGTACTGGTGGAATTGCAGCGAGTACTGTCACGTTTCTGAATTTTGGCTTTGACTTGGTACTGAATTGAATCGATTCTCAGGACATCCCTAATTTGGTAATGAACTAAAATATTGGACAAATTAAATTGTTGACCAAGGGGTAGATGAGAGGCCAGGGGATCTAACTTTATACAGTTCATCCTCTTGGTACATGAATGTGTTAACTGTCATGGCATTTCATCCATCCTTCACAAACCACTCTACAGGTTCAGTAGAAAGACCAGTGCTGAGGAGAGCAAAGAAAGCTATAT
Organism: Epinephelus moara; assembly: GCF_006386435.1. Classification (NCBI taxonomy): domain Eukaryota; kingdom Metazoa; phylum Chordata; class Actinopteri; order Perciformes; family Serranidae; genus Epinephelus; species Epinephelus moara. Next base: position 8,470,865 of record NC_065511.1, read on the forward strand.
GAGTAAAGTACACTCTAGAACTCCTCTGTCCAAGCCTTAGTTTCTCCTCAATGGATCAGTATTTTTCAAAACGGAGCTAAACACACATTTGCAGACATACTGAGAACACAAATTCTTGTGGACAGAAAGTAATGTAGGGAGAATTTTGAGCAGGAAATTTGGGTTTTTAGGGGGGTGATTTGGCACAATTATGGAGAATTGTATGCTGAATAGCAGTTATCGGTGGTTTTACCCAGAAATGCTGCTATCTCGTCCAGGTTTCAAAAATGCAAATCAGTGTACTTGGCGCTTCTGTTGGTCTTTTTGTTTCTCTCTGCATTTCCCCCATTTGGTCCTCTTTCTATTGTTGTGTATCTCTGTGTCCCAACACAGAGTATTTTGAGGATTTCATTTTTGGGGGGAGGGGAAGACCATCTCCATTAAAGGACAGCCAGCAGCTGGCCACGCCTGCTAAATCCTCCACACAAAAACCCACCCACTAGCTCCATCTGCTTCCCAAGTGGAACCCCCTGACACACACACACACACACACACTCACACATACACACCTACTTGGTGCTCTTTGATCCCAAGAGAGCGGAAGCCTACATCTGTTCTTAGTACATCAGATCCCTTTAAAACAATGAATCCCTTGTTGGCTTATAGAGTGTTTGACAGTGAAGTGAAGAGTGATGACACTCGTTTCACACACACACACAGCTACTCTATCTACTAACACATAGAGGTACATTGCTTTGCTGACCTTGACCTTGACAGATGAGCTGGGGCTTTTAACTGTTTTCACACAACAAGCTGTTAACCTTTAGTTGGTCCTGTCCTTCCGCATCAAGGGAAAACTCAACTACAGAACACAAGACGTGCCTTGTAAAGTCTTCCTGCATGTCAACATGTCAGTACATCCCAAAGTGATGATGATTCTTACCTTTCGAAATGGTCACTTAAATTAAAATGGTCATTTTCTTGGTGATGGACAAACCATAAAATGGAGATGCATGGGAAAGATCTCCTAAATTTCACCTTGTTTGGGGGGCTCTGGGTGTGCAACTTTTCTGAAGACAAATGTAACATTTCTTTAGACCTGGAGCTGATTTTAAAGGCCCTGCAGGAGAAACTAGTTAGGTAGCTGAATCTAAAAGATATCATGCAGCGATATATGTGCAGGCAGCCAGGAGGACATATTTATTTGTAGCAACAATGCTTTATACAGTAAATATGTGAAAGTACTCAGAAATATGTTTTCTCCCATTCATGTCCCCTAAAATGTCTGATCTTCACTACACTTACTTGTGTCTGAGCGATGCTTGTCACCAGAGAGGTGTTTTCATACTCCTCTACTGAAGAGGGCTAAGTCTGTGCACTTCCCTAAAATCTGAGATTCAAGGGTACCCCAGGCAAACTTTATTAGGTACATCACTCTTTTGAAAGCCAATCACGGTCTAATACAGGAAACATATCAACGGGACTTCGACACTACACCGGCAAAGAAACCTGAAACTTCCAGCGCAGAGTGGACTTGTCAGTACAGAGAGCAGAGTTAGCATTAGCATGATGGAGGTTTTGATAGCAAACATGGCGTGTGCAGTTTTTGGATGTTAACAGGACCAGTGTGGACACTTTAACATTGTAGCATTATTCTATGTTTTACAACCACTAACACTGAGTCAACCACTGCCAGTTAGTCTACATACTAACAAACAACATAAACAAATAAAAGATGTTAAGTACCCTTACCGTTCTGATACGTCTGCTAGTCACCGATTTTGGACAGACTCCTTATGTTCCTCTTATGCAAGCGCCTGCTTTCAGGATGTGCACACCTCTTTCACCGGTCAGTCAGTCCTCTGTCTAGCCTCGGTAGTGTGGAGAAAGCAAAATGCAAAACCTACTGCACACAGCAGTGGTGTGCAGGGCAGAGGCCAGTTTCATAATTTCTCAGTGAGGGAGAGAGAGTAAGTCTGCTTCCAGTCCCTTATCTGTTTTTTTCTTTCTCTGTCTTTTTTTATTGTATCTTATACTATCTCTTTATTACTGTCACGCAGGGGCATTAACACACTGTGCAGTAACCACACAGTATGGTATCGCGATATTTTGCGTGGAAATATTGTATCAATACACTTCTCCTTTTGGAGTCATAATTTACAGTTGAAAAAAGGCAATACATTGCAATATATCACAACATATGTTATTGCAATAGCCAGCATATCACAAACAATTAAATCACGATTATATAGTATTGTGACTGTATCGTGATAATATCGTATTATGGGGCCTCGGGTGATTCCAATTCCTACAGGTTAATCCAGCCCTGCTTCCTGATACCTGCAGATACAGAAGTCATATGTTACTGATTTTACATTGGTCTAAACACATGTAAAAACATGTACATGTTTGGAATCAGAAAGCTGAGAACAGAAAAACAATTTAAGATTCCTGGCGTATACAGGCCTGCTTCCTCTGGGAGCTGACTACCAAAGGCTGGGCGACCGACACAGAGAGGCAGAGAGAGGAGGAGGAGAGTATGAGGTGGTAAAGAGGAAAATCAAGGTAGCAAGGGACGAGAGAGAGAGGCAATGAATTATTTACTAGTCCACGGCCCCCTCCTCCTTTTTCATTTTTTACTCCTCCTCCTCTTTCTCTGCCCCCTATTCCTCTCCTCCTCCCTCTGTTTTACTCTCTCCACCTCCCTATCCTCTACTCTGTCTTTCCCAACATCCTCTAGTTTTTCCCTTTCATCTTTTACTCCCTTTCTCTCCTCTTCATCCTCTACTCCCTCTTGGTCATCTTTCACTTCCTCCTCCTGTTCACCCCCTTCAATCCTCCATTCTGTCTTTGTCTTTATCTCCTCAGTGTTCCCCCCTTTTCCTCTTCATGGGTGACCCTTAAAATATCTTCCAAAGTTGTGGTAATGATACTTTCTGCTGTGCCAGCAAAATCTCATACTGTGGACGTGTGGTGCTTTTAGTTCTGACATTTAACTCATCTTAGTGACTAATGCCAGGACCAAGCAAAGTGGAGTCATGCAGATAGTTTTTGGTTTATTCATACAGGTTTTGAGATTTCTGACTTTGACATCTCTGCCTTCAACGCACAAACAGGGATGTTAAAACAACATTTTGTGGTTTCAGGGGGAGTTATGTACTGAAACTATTTCTTGATTAACAACAGTTTATCTGTCCGCTCAGCATTTCTATGCAGCAGGGTCCAACTAAGTATTTTTTGTTCACTTGCCCCAGTACAAGTTGTTTTTTTATCAGCAGTTATCATATAACAACAAAGAGTAAAGAGAACTGTCATCAGAAATAATGGCGTTTTACCTTTATCTGACGCCACACAGCTAAACTCCTTTTTCCAGAATAATTGAAATGCTCTCTCGCACTCAGCTCATAAAATATTTTAGTGAATGCCTATCAATAGTGGGCCTGTGTAATTTTCAACAGAGATGAAAAGGAAGCAAAATGGCTCACTCCTTAGCCACCTCCATCTTCAGCTCCAGAAAAAAAAGATGAGTCATTCTTTTTTATTGGGCAAGTGAGTTGCTAGATTTACTAGCCTGACATGACATTTTACTTTACCCCTGGTAATCGAACAATTATTGTTGAGCCCTGTGTGTCACTGGCTGCTGGCAGGTTGCCAGATATGGTTCCTGGGCATAGGTGTGATAGGAATGATGGCACCATGCCTGGCAATGGCTCTGTGACAACAACACTTTGGGAAGAACTTGTTCATTCAAGAAATGGTTAGTCTGCAGCACAAAACTCACTGTCAAATTACAAATTGTCATTTCTACATTTCCTTTTACGTGCGTATTGATTATTGAGCTGTATGCTGTGTTCAACCCGTAAAGCAAATTTTTGCCTGGCATTGATGTGTGACTACAGCTGACAAAGTTTTTTGTTGGAATATTTCCCAGCTGCCAAAATTTTATATTGATAGCTGTGCTAATGGTTGTGCTAACTAGCTGGGGAAGGCAGCTAATGGCTAACATGGTTTTTAGTAAAGTACAATCAATAACTGAAATCCAGTAATGTGAACATGGTAAATAGGGAGGCTCCGTGCTCTGAACCAACATGACAACACTGCGGAGCATGTTAACGCCTTAATTTTTGCATTGTTTATCTCACATAATAAAAGGGCAACTTAAATTACAAGCAACCCAACAAAATAAGTTAAACAAGTCACACATACAACTTTTCAGAACTTACCATGTAGTCCTGTGGCTTCCTCTGTGGCTGAAAAATGAGGCCAATGCAAAAGTGCCGAAAACTGCAATTCATCAAATGAGCATCTGAGGCTGGCTCCAAAATTAAATAAATCCCCATGGACCTCCATGTTAAAATGCCCAACTTTACGGCAGAAGTAAAAAATTGGAAACAGCCAGACTAGCTGTTTCCCCTTTGCCCTAGTCTTCATGCTAAACAAGGCTAATCATGTCTTGACTCCAGCTGCATACTTTACTTAGCGCATGGATATTAGGTTGATTTCAATGTTTCCTCATCTAACTTGCAGAGAGAAAGTAAATAAGTTAATTTCTAAAATGTTGAACTATTCCTTTAACTGAACTTGTTGCAACCCAAGACAGTAATGAGAGAGGCCAGTGGCCTAGAAAGTCTCTTCACTAAAGACAGTGAATGGGATAGCTGATCACTCACTCATCATATTACCTTCACACAATGACAGCACATCTGATACACTTTAACCCTAACGTTCTCTAGTGTGTCAACAAACTGTTGATTTCAAGCTGCAAGGAAACATATAAAATGTGAGATGTGATGTTCAGTGTTTGACTGTATCACTGACAGAGTGTGTGTTCTGTCTCTTTGTGTGTGTTTCAGGTGGCTGTTGTAAAAAAAACCAGATGAAGACAAAGATGCTGAGATGGAGGATCCAGACGAATGGAAGAGCCCCAGTTCTCTTTATTTATTACCTTCACAATATGTGTGAGCGTGTGTGTGTGTGTGTGTGTGTGTGTGTGTGTGTGTGCGTGTGCGTGTGTGTGCGCCGTGTGTGCACCGTGTGCATGAGAAAGGGAGTAAGCATTCAGTACAGATATGAATGCATGTGTGCATTATGAACGGTACCTAAGATTTCAGGCTATCATTTGCAAATCAAATTTTGTTTACTTTTTATAAGGTTCCAATAACTCATATATCATTGTCACAGTATAAACAAAAGGACTTTACTATTGGTACATATTGTGTTTTGTGTTTGTAACTAGCCTCCTATTTAAGAATGTATATTTGTATGTATGATATACTCATCTAGAAACTATATAATGGACAATTTTAATATTGCTTCATCTTCTCACCACTATACTGCTCACGCCAAGACGCATAACTCAACAGACGCACACAGGAGACATGCATACAAGCAAAAATACATCTATAAAACAAAAACAATGCAGTCCGTTCAAAGAAAAAAAAAAGTCCTAAATAGTACGTTTTCAATTTCTTTCTTAACTGGTTCACTTCTAATTTGTGGAACCACAGACAATAATAACTATAATGGAGGGCTTTTTAGGTGGTGTAACACAACCTCTGGCAGCCATTTTGGAGGTCCTTGGTTCTTTGGTAGTTGAGAAAAGCTCATGTTATTTTAAATGTACAACTCTCTTGTTTAAAGGTTGAACTTACAATTTAATGACTGGTACATGTGTCTGATTTCGTATTAACATAATAGTAGCTTGTTAGCTGACTAACTGTGGTTTTTGTTGGGCAACTGTCACCGTTTTGGTACCAAAAAATATGATTTAAACACTAAAGCCTACATCTAGTAGGTAGTAGTAAATAGGGATTAGTAGTTGTGTATGAACGTATTGATCTTTGTCAGATATTTCGCTTTCTCTCCTTACTTGCCAGTGGGTGGGTTAAGGTCGCACATTTGAACATTTTCAACAAAATGCATTTTTCACAGTCTTATTTTTGTAGTTTTGACCATCGTTCTCATCAATTCTGAGAATATTTCACTCACAAGTAGCATTAATTTAGGAACTGCACTGTAAAAGCTTTTGAATAAGAAACATTAACATGTTTCTCCCAGGCCCCCGAAAGTTCGATTGGCTTTAAGGCCAATTATCGTAGTGGCCAAGCAGTGGAATTACAAACGCGGGGTCCATCACATGATGCCATAGGGCCCCAAAAAAAACTTTTCCCATAGACTTACATTGTGACAGAGATGACTGTAAATCAGTTGATAACTTTTTTTGAGCGTCACAATCCTCATTTCACTATTGGGACTTTATCCATGCAGTCCAATAATATTTCAGAAGTCTAGAAGAGCCACACGATTTTATCCCCATTCAAGTTAGCAGAGGGCTAAATCGAAAGTTAGCCTCTCGGACGGCAGAAGTTAGCTGCTGGGCTCACAAAAGTTTGTAGTACGCTTGCTTTATTGGCCCAATGTTGCAGAGGATCTGGGTAACTCTGTACCCAGTAAGTTGAACTTTTATGGCTTCATGCACCAGCTGTATCCAGTTCTCTTTATACATCCATGGTATTTTCTCAGAAACATGATTCCAGCTCTAGCCGTGCTGCCATTTTCTCCCAGTGGCCAACCTAGGTACTAAAACAAAACATATCCCCTGTGGTCTAAAGACACCAGTGTGCATGTACAGTGGACCACACACTGCGTAAATAAACAATTCAGCACATAGGTTGGGTGTGCAACCTTCACTGAAAGGAGCCTGTGCCATCTTGGAGTCTGGTACCCAGTTCTTACAATACATCCATTGGGTAACAACACTCACATTGTCTTGTTTTCCCTTCAAAAAAATGTTGTTGGTTTAAAATATTTTAAATGGAATGGATAATTATAGTTAACTTTTCAATATTTGTAATGCGACAAAATATTACCATAATCCATGACAATGGTGGCCAAAACTGCAAAAGTAAGACCTTGATTTTATGAAAGTGCTACTAGTTAGGATTTCCTTTTAATTTTTCCAGTGGACCTCCACGACAGAACCAGACCTGGCTTACATAAGCTTTGTGTTGCAACTGAAAAGCCTCTCCAAAGTAGATGATCTCTGCTAGAGATGTTGAAGGTGCACACATAAGACAACAGGGACAGCACTAACCAATGTGCGTAGGAATATAGACGCAATACCATAGTTGACAACAGCTGTAAGTGCGTGTGTCTAATAGAGAGCTGTGTGCGCTAGTGTGTGTGAGTGTATTAAACATGGGCAATAGCTAAGCATTGGGGCTTCCATCCATGCATATGAGCTAATGTACAAAAGGTAAAATACCAAGGCAATAGGATGTGTGGCCTATTGTATGATCCAGCCCATGACAATCCTCCCTTTCACTTTATCTGATACCAACAAAAGATCTGCAATATTTTATTAGATACAGATGTCAATAACAACAACTTTTTGTTACTGATCTGGCGCTTTTCTTTTAAATTAAACCAGCGTGGGGATGAATGTGTTCCAGCGTGTGGGAGTGTGTGTGCAGTATGTGTACTGTAGGTGGTGATTAACTTTGATCAGTCCCTTCACCACCAACATGTGCTCTCAGGTGGAGACTTCCCCTATATGTGTGCCCCTCAACATCCTACACATCCTAAATGTTTTGAAACTTTTTATGACACCATGACGAAGGTCAGCTGTATAATGTAGTATCATCTGCAAAGATGTTTATACTGTTTTATGGTCTTTCTTTTAATGTTTTGTGTGAAAATATCTGAATATTACAGCTTAGACGTATGGTGATAATTGTGAAGTACTATCAATACAATGGCTTCCTATTGATCAATCAGTTTGAAATCGACTGAGACAATAATATTGGCCCTGCACTGTTGATTAGCCGAAGAGATGAGGCTGCTAATGTGGCGTTGTGGAGAATTGGAAACTGTGGATAATATGTCGCTCCACGGTCTGTCAAACACACTCACACACACACACACACTCACATTTATAATATAGATGTCTTGCCTGCTAGGATAACCTTCCCACACCCATCTAGTCCTATCAGCACCAGTACAGTATAAACCTGCAGCCCCTCCATGCCTCCCTCCAGCTGGTATTTGCTTTGCAGTCTGTCGCATTCAAGGATAGGTTTGTATTTTTTCATGTCTATCGTAATACAACACTTCCATAATGTTGTCACCCCATTCTCCAAGTAGGTACCAAAATGCATTCCAAAATTCAGCTGTAGCCAAAATGGAGCTTCAGCAGTCTGAGTCGGCCCAATCGAGTGGTTATCTTCGTCGTTTGTCAGTTTCATAACAGATCATTTTCTCAAAAGCTGGTGGACCAGAGCCTAAATGACAAGAAATGTTTGACCAACTTTTCCCAGGTGGCTGGGATGTGATGCCCATGTTATGTTGCTTTAGATGTAGCCTGGCAGCTATCTGTTGACAATGTTAGCAAACAACTGTCAACTTTATAAGAACACCACCAATTTCAGCAATCCAGCCTATCCTAAACAGTCACTGGCAGTATATCTAAGATAGACAGTCAAACAGACACACATACACACAGATGTGAAGAAACACAGGAAATGGAAGCTTTTCTGAAAACTGTAGTGATGCATGAATGTTTCAGAATTGGTGTCTAAACATGACTGCCACAACATAAGATGGTTATTATTTTTTAACGTGCGTCAATTTCAGACAAAACAAATACTGACTTGGTGTTCAAAGGCCTTAAACCATGTCACAAAGCAATATTTCCATCATGTTTTTCACATATTTGACTTAGCACCATCGACTCTTTAGCTTAGTGGGCCAAACTCCTAATATTTGCGTAACAGTAGTGAATGGAAACACACATTATTTTGAATTTTGTTGTGCTGATTCTCTGCAAATGTGGTTAAAATTTGCACCATTTCCATGGAAACTTCATCTCCAACTGCTGAAGATAAGTTTTGGCTGAACTTTGGGATGAATTTTTGCACAAAACAAGGACTGCAGATTTTTTCCTTCTATCTTTTAGCCACTTGAGTTAAGATAGACTTGAAAATATCTTAACCTATCCTTTAAAAGAGGAAAAGCAATAAAGAGAAGGAATCGGAGTCTTATAGTACTTTGGCATTTTACCATGACTGCGTTCCTGTCCAGCTTCTTCAACCATAGAGGAGATAGTGGCTCTGAGGCAAAATAAATGATTATGGGCTAGATTCTCCCCAATAGCGTTTTGAAAATGCACTTTAAAGAAAAATCAGTTTGCCCTACATTCCAGCCTGTATAGTCACTTTTATGCACTTGCTTTTCCCTTAATGATAAATATATAAATAGAAATATATATAGAAATATATATAGACCCTTGCTTTGCCTGACGCAAAGCAAACCAGCCCTTCTTACAAATGTAAATATTGTCCCTGGTTTTGAACCTTTACCACAGATTGAGGAGAGCTCATAGGAATACTGTACTTGAAGTTATCTTGCGGCTTTTCAGTGTCATCCCCAGGCTGTGATTGTGTGGCAGAAAAAAAGGGGAGGAGAGGGGGTGGGTAATGCCAGTAAAGCGGCGTGACAGAAGAGGGTTAATACCATCGAGCTGTGCTAAGATTGCCCAGCCTCATGTGGCTTTAAGGGATTGCAGGCAGTATTAGCAGCTGAATAATTATTTTTGGCATGTTTCTCCTTGTGCACACTTGCGGTGTGGCACACTTCGCTTTGTTTGCCCCTCAACACTCTTACTTTTGTGGAGTTTTGGCAGCCTGCAGTCTTGTACAAAAACTTATATTTTTGAGTCCTGTGTGGGCAGAGTTCCTGAAGGCACTCTGTTCAAACTTGAATGTTCTTCATATATTTCAAATAAAGTCCAGTGAAGGAAAGACTTGGTGGAATTGCACATTTAGCACTGTGACAGGAACGGTGAGAAATAATATCAATATAAATGTCAGATGATAGAAGGTGAAACCTTCTATGAAGTGAAATAGTGATGCTTCCACTATGTTTGTATACAGGGTTGCAAAGGTCCCCTTAATGCTATCAAAGAGAGATCATATATGAATAAACATGTATGATGACTATAAATATAAGGCATCTATTTTTGGCATTGTTTATCATGTGGACAGAAGTGGTATCGGTAGGAAAAACATAGGTTGAATCCAACATGCATCCTTGTTGTGCTGAACAATGAATCTGTGTTTGCAACTTTTTACAACAAAGCTTCTCTCGCGTTTTATTTTTCTTTTTTGTATGCTGCACTGAAAATACGTCATTTTCACAAGTGGTTTGGAAAACAGAAGTGTCGTCACTTCATCAAGTGAAACAATATAGTATACAGTAGAATAGCTGTTGCATTATTTGTTACGACCTGTATGTAATGTTATTATGGAAGATGTAATGTCCTTCTGTAAATGTTGTTTAATGTTGTTTTACCTGAAATAAAATTTATTAATGCTTCAGATGTGTCTGTTGAGCTCTGACTTTGGTTCTTTACTATACCAAATGCCTGTGGCTATGGTCCAACATCTAATGTTGACTTTTGCTTTTCCACATTTCTGATATATCATTTTCATGGAGACAAGAGAAGGCCAGGGGTCCTGCCTTGATCACCAGCTGCCCAAGGACAGACAGGGTGTGTTCTTTAAATTTCCTGGCCTTTTGGAGCATATTTTGGCCCAATATTTTGAACCATATTTTTTTGGTTTTGCTTTTTTACGGGGTAATACAGTGTAGGTCTTTCAAATCAACTCATAAATTAGTCATTTACAACGTAGCTACGTTACATCACCCATTGGTTTGTGGGTTCCCATTTTAAAGCCTCAGGTTTGGCATTTTGGCAGGCACCATTTGGATATTAGAGCCAGATTTGACCATATTTGGACAAAGGGTTGAGCTAACCCCAACGCTAGTGGCTAGCTTAGTTGACGCAGTGCATTTACAGCTGTGGTTTACCTCTGGTAATACGTATTCATCCATCCATTTTCAACCGCTTATCCGAAGCCGGGTCATGGAGGCAGCAGGCTGAGCGAAGTATTTCAGACACCCCTCTCCCAAACAACACTCTCCAGCTCCTCCTGGGGGATCCCGAGGCGTCCCCAGGGCAGACAAGATATGTAATCCCTCCAGCAGTTTCTGGGTTTACCCTGGGGCCTCCTACCAGTTGGACATGCCCAGAACACCTGTAACGGGAGGCGCCCAGGAGGCATCCTGATCAGATGCTCGCACCACCTCAACAGATCCCTTTCGATGTGAAGGAAGCAGTGGCTCTACTCCGAGCTCCCTCTGGATGTCAGAGCTCCTCACCCTAGCTCAGCTCAGCCACCTTTCAGAGGAATCTCAAATCAGCCGCATTTATCTGCCACCTCATCCTTTAAGTCATTACCCATGGCTCATGACCATAGGTAAGGGTGGGATATTAATGGACCAATAAAGCTTTGCCCTCTGACTCAGCTCTCTCTTCACCACGACACCCAAGATAGTTAAACTCCCTTGTTTGGGGCAGTAACTCATAATGCCAATGCTAATTTTTGCTAGCCAAAAACAGGCTTAAAACCATTAAAACAAAGTTCAACAGAAAATCAGAATATCTGACGCCTTAGAAGGTCTTTTAGTATAACCAGACTCTAAGACTGTTTAGTTACAATGAACTTTCATGAACTGAAAACACACTGAAATAGTAACAGCGCCCATACATTAGGTTACACCACAGTTCCATATCCTAACCATGTTGTTGCCTTTCACTCAAAGCGGCTGTGCCCTTAATTATGCAAAACTTGAAGCCCTGATAACAAGTAAATGGTTGAGTTACAGGCCTATAAAAATTCAACCCCCGTACAGTTGTCATAAATGGGGATATAAGCTAAGGAGGCCATTTGTACCAGGCTGTAAACATGTTTATTTCTGCTGTAAAGCAGGGTATTTTAATATGGGGGTCTATGGGGATTGACTCACTTCTGGAGTCAGTCTCAAGTGGCCTTTCAAGGAACTGCAGCTTTTGGCATATCCAAGTTGGCTTAATTTTTCAGCCTTGGAGGTTGCCCCTTGATTATAGCCCAGGCAAGTTAATTTTCATGGTGTAGCGATACAAGCTTGAAAATTGGTGGGGAGCTGATGTGAAACTGAAACTTCTGAGTTCTGTTCCAAAAGTGAGAAAACTGAATTCAAGTTAAAACCATTTAATGATAAATTCTTGATCTTGGTAATCCAGATATAAATAGTGTCACAGTACAGGTAGTACTGGTTAAATGTTCTGTTGTCCCACCTAGGGAAAATCATTAATGCTAAGCCTCATGGTTGTACTGTGGTTGCCAACCAAAAAAAAGATGCAGGCCTGCTTCCCACAGTTGCTCCACTGGTTTCCCGCGGGGATGGGCCAGCCCATCCCAGACCTCTTCTTGTTTTAACAAAGCATGCCCTGAGCTCGGCTCTGGTTTCAGTTCATATAGGTCAACAAATGTTTGTATCTCTAATCTCTGTCCTCCTGGTTTCTCCCTAATATTACGTAAGACCTGCCTCCTTGAGGTTGGCAACCAATCAAAACACAAATGACAACCGGTGACTGTGACAGATCTGCTTGTTTATTTAATATTTTTGCCTTTACCATCCTTCAACAAACCCAAACCCTTTGCAGGTCCATGTCATGATGGACTTACAGTACTTATCAGGGTCTGGCATAAACACGGCATCCACATCCTAAATCGTAATTACAAGGGGGTCACTTTTCTCTCAAGTTCCAAAATAATATCACTGAAGAGCCTAGAACCCAAACAAACAGGGATGCCTGACATCAGATAAAATGAGCTGTTTACAGCAATTAACACAAATATAACAGCTTTTACTTGTGTACTTTTTAGCATATACTTCGCTTCATTTCAAGTCACTTTTGTTAGAATAAAATTAAAAGTCACATGGAAAAGTCCTGACAAACTGTGTGTGAGAGGAACAGTAAAATTAGTTTCAGGGCTGGGAGGACTGCAGAACAGCAGTTGCACCTGGTCAGGACGGACAGTAAGGGAACAGTACAAAAAATACACAAGATTGCAAAGAAATTAAGGATCATGTCATTGTGGGTTATGATAAGGGTTAACATTACTGTACGTCGGCATTGTTTAAAAAAAGTTTCATCAACCTTAATTAACCACTCGGCAAGCAGGCAAGTGACCCAAATCAAACCCAGCCATGATGCTACATCGCTAAGAGCTGCATTATTGGTCTAGCTAAAGACAAATGGTGAATGCTAAAATAATCATGGTGGATAATCCAGCGGTGATCTCTGGCTTCTCTGTCTCAGACCTTTCTGCTGTTTGTGACAATAATCCCCGGTGTGCCTACAGAGCCTTATGCAGCTGAAAACAATATGAATTAACCGAGGAGCATAGTGGGACAGAGAGGTTTAGGGGACTGGTTAGATCATGATTTAAGAATGTTTAGAGCAGAGAAGTTGAACTTAGAGGACTCTGCATTGCACAAGACTCTTTGAATGAGAACTCACTCTCCAGATAACAGCACCAACAATGAAGCATTATGTGTACGTTATGTGGCATAACTGAATTTATACTGATTACATCTATAGACCCTTTAAGGGTCGACGTCACAATGACATCATTTTATTAGCTGGAGGCAAAACACGACTCACCACCACAGGGCTGTAGGCTACATAGGAGTTTTAAAATCTCATCTCGTTGTGTTATTGGGTGCCAGAATAGAAGGAGTCATGGCTCAAAACTTAAATTTTATTGCATACCAGCCGCCGCTGCCCGTCAACAAAAACAAAGACAACTATGGTTAATTGCGATAAGACGAAAGGACTGGATGGAGGCGATAATCAAAAATGCTCGTATGTGCAGCACACACTGTGTATTAAGGGTTATCATGTCCACCTAATCAGAAATTGGGGAGGTATTAAGAGGAATATTGGATTTCTCTGTAACGCTAACTTTTTAGCACATTAGCTAACGTTAGCTTTGATAGTAAAATAAGACGGAGGAAACCGTTCAAGTGTTACAAATCCTCCTTTGTAAGATTGGCATAAGAATCAAATACAAAGCCAGCCATCCCACCTTCAGCAATCCTGTCTAATCAACCATCCACTGAGTGAGAGCATACAGGTCGGCCAGTCTGGTCCTGTTGGTTTGTGTTTACTTATTCAAGTAACACTCGTGGTCCCAGAGAATGAGTGACCTGACATGCTGCATTTGAAAATTCAGTCTCACGCTCTGCATGAAAGTGAGTCAAAGAAATGCAGCATTATGTTCCTACATGAATTATCATTACTCACTCTGCTCAGTGCTCAGCTGCTCTATCTCCCCAGACAGAGTGCCCACAGTGTGCTTTGCCACTCTGAGAGTGCGGTGTTCTGGATAACCCAATACACAGGCTGTTAAGTGTCGTCAATAGAAATGGAATTTACTGTTGATTTCAGCATCACAGTGGTGTACTATAATTAGTTAGTGGTTTAGTGAGGTATGCTGGGCATAAAGCCAGAGTTTTCAATCTCAGGTGGCTCTCTTTTCACCTGGCTATATCAACATAGTAATTTAGGCCTAACCTATTCAGGGCCAGGTTGTGTTCAGAGTTTTGGATTGATCTTGTTGAGCCATAATGTTACAGTAGTAATGCCACCAAACAAAGCCATCCTATTACAGTAGGACAAACTACTTGCATTGCATTGCATTTTTTGATATGGGAACTTACACTCGCTTCATTAGGTAGGCTACACCTGTTCGGCTGCTCGTTAACACAAATGGATAATCAGCCAATCACGTGGCAGCAACTCAATGCATTTAGGCATGTAGACATGATCAATATGACCTGCTGAAGTTCAAACTGAGCATCAGAATGGAGAAGAAAGGTGATTTAAGTGACTTTGAACATGGCATGGTTGTTGGTGCCAGACGGGCTGGTCTGAGTATTTCAGAAACTGCTGATCTACTTTTCATGCACAACCATCTCTAGGGTTTACAGAGGATGGTCTGAAAAAGAAAAAATACCCAGTGAGCTGCAGTTCTCTGGGCGGAAAAGCTTTGTTGATGCTAGAGGTCAGAGGAGAATGGCCAGACTGGTTCAAGATGATAGAAAGGCAACAGTAACTCAAATAACCACTCGTTACAAGCAAGGTGTGCAGAAGACCATTTCTGAATGAACATGTTGAACCTTGAAGCAGATGGACTACAGCAGCAGAAGACCACACAAGGTGCCACTCCTGTCAGATTAGAACACTAAAAACTGAAGCTACAATTTGCACAGCTTCACCAAAATTGGACAATAAAAGACTGGAAACACATTCATCATCAATTCATCCATCCTGCCTTGTGTCAGCGGTTCAGGCTGGTGGTGGTGGTGGTGTAATGGTGTGGGGGATATTTTCTTGGCACACTTTGGGCCCCTTAGTACCAACTGATTATTGTTTAAATGTCACAGTCTACCTGAGTGTTGTTGCTGACTGTGTCCATCCCTGTATGACCACAGTGTACATATCTTCTGATGGCTACTTCCAGCTGGATAATGAATGCACCATGTCACAAAGCTCAAATCATCTCAAACCGGTTTCTTGAACATGACAATGAGGTCACTGTACTCCAATGGCCTCCACAGTCACCAGATCTCAATCCAATAGAGCACCTTTGGGATGTGGTGGAATGGGAGATTTGCATCATGGATGTGAGGCCGCCAAATCTGCAGCAACTGCGTGATGCTATCATGTCAGTATGGACCAAAATCTCTGTGGGATGTTTCTAGCACCTTGTTGAATTTAAGCCACCAAGAATTAAGGCAAAATGGTGACTCTAAAAGAGGCCATCTATAAAATCTCAGATAGCATTTACACAACGATAGTTCACTATATTTTTTAATAAAAATGCATATGCCTTCAAACCATAATGTTACCACTTGTGTTTTTATACGTGGTCCTGATTTGCTAAGGTCCATTTTACACTGCCTGTACTGCAGCTAATACAGTAGAGCATTCACTGATTTAACCTTTTTAAATCTCGAGGGATCATTGAGGGCATAATTTTCAATGATGTTGAGAGTACATTTAAAACAGAATAAATACACACAACATATTGAGAAAACAAACAACAAGACAACAGCAAAAAACAGTTACAAAGCGCAACATTCAAAAGTGGAGTAGTGCGGAATTGTGGTTTTAAATTGAACTATAGATACAATTAGGTTATGTTTTAATTTGGTATCTATCGCAGAGTTTATTCAATGAATAAAATCAGTCTCACTTTAATTTGGTCAGATGTTTATGTCATTTCCTTGATCCTTAATTATGCTGAGTGGGTAGGCTATTGATCAGAAGATTGGTGGTGCAATCTCCTCCAGTCTACATGTCGAAGTATCCTTAGGCAAGATACCAAGCCCCAAATTGCTCTTGATGGCTGTGTCATCAGTGTGAGTGGGTGATGAGCAGGTGGCACCTGGTATGGTAGCCAGTGTGCTAAAAGTGGCCAGAAGACTAGAAAGGCGCTACACAAATGCAAGTCCATATGGGACAGTGTCAGACCAAACTGCCGTTCTTGAGTATAATATTTAAATCTGCTGTATCAAGCTTTAAGTTCAGGATCAGTAGAATGTGCGATTGTCATGTTAAAAATAAACTGAGATTTGAGAACACTGAAAGTGCATTGAGTGGTAAAATAATATATTGACTTATTAACTTCCATGTTTAGTCATTTCTGCCAGCATTCCTCTCTTGCCTTATTTGCAGCAACAGTGTTGCTTTCTGCTATAATTTTTTTTTTATATCTAATCTTCAAAGGTGGAAGTAGGCGGCACGCGATCGGTCCATTTTGTGCGGTACAGGAGTCAAATGATGCCAAACGCCCCCTTTTAATGTGAATGCGAACAGAGCCTGGGGACGAACGCCTGGGTTAACAAAGACAGTTAATAACCACCATCCACATTACCTCTGACTGTGGCTTTGGGGTTTGTTGAGCCAGCTAAGGCAAAGAAAACCTGGCTCTGGTGAACTTGTTTCACAGTACAGCCCTCAGGGCTCATGTTGCTAATATTGTTCCACTACTGTATATGTTGATGTTTAATGCAATTTATTTTGTAGCCTACAGATATATTTTTTGACAGTAGTATCATATATCATCATAACTCCCTGTGTGCGCACAGAGCAGAAATGTATCATGCATACTTGGTTCCAGTGGAGCAGATTCCAATTGATGTCAAGGATTAACCGTGAGGAGATGAGCCATTTCAGTTTTAAGAGGTTGATTAAAACAGTATGGGAATGAATGCAGTCACTGATTTTTTTGCCATTCAGGGTCAACGAAAACAAGCTGTTAACACAACGCTGACATACAGTATTATCACCTTTAAAGCTGATATAGAAAATGTGTGAGAAAACAGTTCACTTATTTACACATCCAGCAGACACACAGAAGCATATATTTTATTTGTAGTTGAGTTTCTGGCCATTTGATAAATGTAAGTCCAATATTCACAAATCATGTAATTTAACTACTAAATTCTCTACTACTGAAATACTCTGAAACAACGCTGATGACAGTGCTGAAGCAAACAGGAGAAGTATGGGCCATTATATAAAAACAATGAGCAGAAAGACAATAGAGACAATTGGGTAATAATTCTCTGCAGGTTTGTCACCATGGGGACCCTTTGCCTGTAAATATAGCTAGTTGATCTATTGTTGATATCAAAAAAGGATTTAAAAAATTGATTTTAAGTGTCAGTCACATCTAGTGCCGGCAGCACAGCATGGTTTGTGGCTTATTAAGTTCCTGAAGTCAGTTATCCATCAGTGGTGTTGGAAAATGAGCTAAAAATTTGGTTAAGGTTTTCGTGGTACTATCCCAGCTAGAAATGCACCTTTCACAGTAATTGTTTTTTATTTCTGCAAATTATTTGGCAGGCTAATAATGAGCCAGTTTCTGCTGCCATGTGGTGCGACTTACAGCGTGTTTCTGTACTTGGTTGGTGTGTTCTCTAATCGGGGCATTTTTCCTAAATAATGTGCATGTGACGCATTGGTGGAGATGTTTTCTTAATTTCCTTGTGTTTTGTCTATTTGTATGTGTTTTTTTAACTGGCAGTGTGTCGATCTCTCATGGCCACCACAGTATATTCATCTCTTATCAGTTCCACATGTTGCCAAAACTTCACCAGCCACAGCCCTCTATGGAACCCGAAAGCAACCGCGGTTGCAGCTTAACACTTTTTTAATCCGTTAATCTTGAGATCACAAGTTAAATATCTTGTAACCTCAGGATGACTTTTCTTCTGACTATACGTTTTCTTGTAATCCAACAGTCAGGTAGTTTTCTCTTCATGACAGAATATACATCTGATTTTATTATTTGATTATCACAACAGAGCAACTTTTATTATCCTGAGATCATGAAACAATGAACTTGTGATGTCAAGATAACAGATAAAATAGCCGAGCCGGGCTTCTGTAGTGGCGCTGTGAGAGAGAAAAAAAATCTTGGCAACCTTTGAAAGGGATGACAGTGGATTATACGCACACTGCTGCCTGCATTTGATGTACATTAAACTTAAACATTGTCAGTTTATTTTCTAGTTATTCTTTCTATTTAAAACAACAATAAGTTCTATTTTGATCATTCTGTCCTATTACTCTCAGCTTCTGTACATTTCAGCTTATCTTTAGAAATCTTTATATCTTAATAGCAATCCACGACTTCACACAGTGGCCCCTTCTTTACATCTTACACCCGTCCTTGTGGCACACCTGTTTTGTAACTGCATCTTCCACAACTGTGATGCTATTGCTGGGACAAAATCTGTCCAGAGACAGACAGACAGACAGTCATACAAACATCTGGTAAAATACTGATAACAGCTTCTGTGGTAGTTAACACTACAGCAGGTGTCACCAGGACCACATTTTACCATGATGACACACACACAGACTCACAAGGTGAAGACAATCTCAGCTGTAGGGATGTTGCATCTGGTAAAAAGGATTTGTAATAGCCGACCATCCATCAATATGGAGAGAGGTCCTATCTTTAAATAATATAAGTCATATGTGGAGCATATTGCTGTTTGTTTTTAACAGAACAGAAACTAAGGTTGGATCGAATACTGATCACAACAACAGAGCAACAAGATAACACACAGAAAAACAGATGAAGGGGCAGCTGTGGCTCAGGGAGTAGAGCGGGTCGTCCACTAATAGGAGGGTCAGCAGTTCAATCCCCAGCTCCTCCAGTCTGCATGTCGAAGTATCCTTAAGCAAAATACTGAATTCCATATTGCTCCTGATGGCTGTTCCATCAGCATGTGAGTGTGTTAAAGCTGTGTAGCAGCTGGCACCCTGTACGGTAGCCTCAGCCGCCAGTTTGTGAATGTGTGTGTGAATGGGTGAATGTGACTTGTAGTGTAAAAAGCACTTTGAGTGGTCCGAAGACTAGAAAGTGCGGGCTCATTTACCAGGCCCAAATATGCATTACAGCATTGTGTCTGTGTGTAAAAGCTCAGACCAGACTCACTCTCCACGACTAAACAAAGATTAATGCACCAGTAAAATATTTCTGACAGCATGAAATTTGATTTTCTGAAATAAGTGAAAATGACATCTCAACATGATCGAGAGCTATCAGGGGAAAACTGCAATTACCCAAACCATTTGTTCTGTGTGACAGATTTACTGTTAGTGTAGTGGCTCTCAATGTTTCAGCTCATTTCCTACAGATGCAGCACAAATCACTGAAGAACTCAAACTTACAGAAACACGGGTCGATAAGATGCTTGACAGACCTGTGCATCCAGCAGTCACGTCATTTACAGTGCAGAGGTGAACTGAAATGAACCTATGCAATCCAGACAAACATTAGGGAAAAATGCAGCCCCCTCCACCCTACCCCCCACCCAACCCCAACTGTTAGGCCCCACTGAGAGAGAGAGAGAGAGAGAGAGAGAGAGAGAGAGAGAGAGAGAGAGAGAGAGAGATCTGTAAAACCACTTAAAATGAGACAGATGTAAACCGGAAGTACTTCAGTGCAGCTCTTGCAGACTGGAAATAGCCCATATGTTACAATTGTGCTGATGGTGGGAGACTGACAAAACTGAAAACTGACAAATAGGTATCTTTTCAATGTCATTCTTTTTTTTTCTTATACGTGTTGACAACTGTTGGTACAATGTATTTTAATGGAAGCATGGCAGAAAACTATTTGCTGAATTGATTTATTAAAACTCCATGCCTTCTTAATTTTTTTTTTACTAACCTAAAATATCTATTTTTTTATATTTTTATTTGAATTTAATTATTTTGTTTTAAGATTTTTTCATGCAATTCTTATTTTTATCGCATATTAAACTACACTTTAAATTTATCGCTTTATAAAACTGCATGCATAAGCTATTCTTAACTACGCACTTTTTTCTTTCTTTTTTATTTAATTTTATTTTTTTTAATTTATCTATTTATGTATTAATCTATTTATTTTTTTATTCATTCATATTGGATCCAACCAGCTGAATATCTGACATTAACAATCTCTTTTTCAAAAGAGTCCATACCAGAAAGGCGGCATAAAAAAAGAATCATATTTAGGATATATAGCCACGACGTATTTGAGTTTTCGAAGATAATAATAATAATAAAAAAAACCTATTCAGTGCAATGCTTTATTACACGCTTTTACTTTGAAGTGGTTGACCGGAAGTGCTATATAATGCTGCGTAGCCTGACTTTCCCGGGAGTGAGAGTGAGGGAGAGCAGAACAGGTTTGAACGGCAGACTGACACTGTGTCGGGTGCACTGAAGGCTGGATCAAACCCTCTCCTGGAGGAGTACGCTTCATTTTTCTGTGGATTTCAGCCGGAGACGCCGAGATTTATCGTTGAAATCTGGGGATTTTTTTCATATTCTTCTATGAGCTCGGCGCGGCGAGAAGCCGGAGGGAAGGGACAGTGACATTCCGCTGGAAGAAGCTGCTTTTACCCCGCAAAGAAACGCCAACAAAGAGCGTTCAAGGAAGTATCCTGCTGCCTGGCGAGGGAACCAAGTTAGTTCAGCAACAAATACAAAGTAGCTAACAGCAGCGGATACATTCTCCACCATGGTTTACAGCAGACTTCTTCGCACCGTTTGGACTTTACTGTTTTTTATTCTGTTTTTAAATATGGGAATTTTCCGAGTAAATGGGCAGTACGGCGGCGGTGACCGAGGAATGTCTATACCGGAGCACGGATTTTGCCAGCCCATTTCCATTCCGCTGTGTACGGACATCGCGTACAACGAGACTATCATGCCGAACCTGCTCGGCCACACCAACCAGGAGGATGCGGGGCTGGAGGTGCACCAGTTCTACCCGCTGGTCAAAGTCCAGTGCTCCCCGGATTTAAAGTTCTTCCTCTGCTCCATGTATGCGCCCGTGTGCACGGTGCTCGAGCAGGCGCTGCCTCCGTGCCGCTCTCTGTGCGAGCGCGCGCGGCAGGGCTGCGAGGCGCTCATGAACAAGTTCGGCTTCCAGTGGCCCGACAGCCTCGCGTGCGAGACCTTCCCGGTACACGGCGCGGGGGAGCTGTGCGTCGGGCAGAACATGTCAGACCGCACCGAGCCGGACGGCCCCGGCCCGTACCCCACCGAGCGCACGATACCTGACCCCATGAACGGTCAGTTCAGGTGCCCGGCCTCGCTCAGGGTGCCTCCCTACCTGAACTACCGCTTCCTCGGCCAGGAGAACTGCGGCGCTCCCTGTGAGCCGAAGAGATCTCACGGGATGATGTACTTCAGCGAGGAGGAGCTCAAGTTCGCCAGGATATGGATCGGCATCTGGTCAGTGTTGTGTTGTGCTTCCACTTTATTCACCGTGCTGACCTACCTGGTGGACATGAAGCGCTTCAGCTACCCAGAGCGGCCTATTGTCTTCCTCTCCGGCTGCTACACCATGGTGTCCATCGCCTACATTGCTGGATTTTTACTGGAGGACAGGGTGGTTTGTAATGACAGGTTTGACAATGACATAAGGACTGTGGTGCAGGGCACCAAAAAGGAGGGCTGCACCATCCTCTTCATGATGCTGTACTTCTTCAGCATGGCCAGCTCAATCTGGTGGGTCATTCTGGCTCTCACCTGGTTCCTGGCAGCAGGGATGAAATGGGGCCACGAGGCCATCGAGGCTAACTCTCAGTACTTCCACCTGGCGGCCTGGGCCGTGCCCGCCATCAAGACCATTACCATCCTAGCTGTGGGGCAGGTGGATGGAGATGTATTGAGCGGGGTTTGCTTCGTGGGCATCAACAGTGTGGATGCCCTGCGAGGCTTCGTCTTGGCGCCTCTGTTTGTCTACCTGTTCATCGGAACCTCCTTCCTCTTGGCGGGCTTTGTGTCCCTGTTTCGCATTCGGACCATCATGAAGCATGACGGCACCAAGACGGAGAAGCTGGAGAAGCTGATGGTACGGATAGGGATCTTCAGCGTGCTATACACTGTGCCGGCCACCATCGTCATCGCCTGCTACTTCTACGAGCAGGCTTTCAGAGAGCAGTGGGAGAGGACGTGGATCAGCCAGACGTGTAAGACGTACGCCGTGCCATGTCCTATCCAGAACCACCCCAACATGAGTCCTGACTTCACCGTCTTTATGATAAAGTATCTCATGACGCTTATTGTGGGCATCACCTCCGGCTTCTGGATCTGGTCTGGGAAGACCCTCAACTCGTGGAGGAGGTTTTACACAAGACTGGCCAACAGTAAACAGGGGGAGACCACAGTGTAATGTGGTCCAACCTTGTCCCCCCACACAGACTGCTTAGTGACAAACTGAATGATAATCCACTTCATTATTTTCTTTTGATTTTTCTCGGACTTGCAGAAGATACTTGGTATGTTTTTTAATGTACATATGCATTTGTGAGATTTTTGTAAGTATATATTTGTATTTAAAGATTTTAAGAAATTCTTTCTTTTTTTAAAACACCTTTTTTTCATACTTTGGACATTATGGAATTGTACTTAATCATCACAAAGAGCCAGCTGACCATCAAGGATCCTGAGGTCCCATGACCTGACTTACTGTGGACACCACTGGGAGTATTTCACATGGAGTGCTTGTGTCTTTGATCAGTGAACTGCCTGTGAGCGGTGGGTCTATTCTAAGCAGAGTCCCGTGAAACCCAAGTGCTTCCTCGTGGCTCCCTCTTATCCTGATTAACCAGCTGTAGTTTGTGTCTGTTATACAGTCGAGCAGCAGTTGCCCGGGTCTGAAGGGAAATGTCAGCAGTCTGGGACAAGAACTGGTGCACAGGTTGTGAATGTGAGGCATTGTGACAGATGCTTGCGGTCTGTAGCTCAGGCCCTGACAGTTATATCATTCCTTTCCAAATAAAGCACACGTAATTATGCCATGTTAAAGGACCACACCAGTGTTTTTGCATGTTTTAGTTCGGAAATGTATGTGTATTTTACAATATTGCCTCCTCTCAGGCGGTACTGAAATTGGGTTTCTCTGACCTACCTGGAAACATTTTTCCTTTTATTGAGCTACAATTTGTGAATCATCCCACAGGTACGTTTAAATAGCTTGATTTAGGGAATTCTGCACAGTGACCATCATGACTGCTTATTTTTGTTATAGTTATGTTATTGTTGCAAATGCAGGTGGTTGATTCCCTGCAATGTGACACAACAATTTCACAACTCTAACCAAAATAAAAGCAGATGAGATTTTTCCACTGGTGTATTAAATGACAGCTTAAAACAAAGCAAACATTTCATCATGGTGTGAGCTGTAATGTGAAATGCATGTGCTACAAGGGTCTTAAACATGCACAAATACTCGTTTATTCCTTATTAACAGCGATTCAAAATGGACTGTATTTGTGTTTAGTGAACTTAGAATTAAAAAATCTGCCTGCAGTGGCAATTTGAGTTGTTAAAACACACAGCTGGAAAACATGCAAATCGAGCAGAAGAGCTGTGTGCGTGTGAAAGCACATTTTAAATTTAAACCAGTTTTTTCCTGCATACAGTGCTGTGTTAAATCATTGGACACCCTTTGGACTTTACAGTTTATTTAGCTCCCCAATTCATGTTGTGTGTTACACCAGAGCAATAAGAACACCAGATTTATTTTCATGCGTATAATTCAGCTAAAGGAGAGAAAAGAAGGTGCACCCTTTGTGTCAGCAGAGCAGAGCCAAGATGAGTTGAGTAAATGATTTGATTTTGAAAGAAAATTAATCAGATTCTACTATTAATTGATTTATCATTTCAGTTACTTATCAAGCAAAAATGCCTCATTTGGTCATTAATGGTGGTGAACTGGATATATCTTGGTTTGGGTGTTGGAACATTTTAAATGGTGTTTTTTCTGACATTTTTAAGGTTATTTTTTTAACTGAGCACACTGCATATTAATCTATAATGAAAATAATTGTTAGTGTGAGATGAAAACCATTTGCTCCAGCCGCCACGTCCCATGCTGCTCAGATATGTTTAGGTTGTAACTGCAGGTTCTGAACATGATTCGGAGCTGGAATCATTTTTTGACTTTTGTTGCCAGCAAAAGCTAAAAACTACTTCCAGTAGATTTTTCAAATAAATTATAAGCTGTAGCATGGATTCAGTTTTTAGAAAACATGAGCATGTTGTGGAATGTGAGGCATATGGACAGATTAGGAGTCGAGGTAGTTCAGATTTCAAAAGGAAAATAAATGATAATACTCCCCTTTCTTTATCTGAGATGAGAGGTGATGCTCTCAGATACTGAACAGTCAGTTCATCCACATCTGTTTTTTATTATCTAATTATTTATATCTAGAAGTCTGATGGCACAAGGGATAAAAGTTTACATACATATGACTGAAAACTATATTTTATAATTATTGTAGCTTCATTAGAGTCAAGCTAATTGTTGAAAAGCTTAAGGGGTGTCCAAACTTGAACATGGCACTGTATATATGGTTATACCCACAGGTGATAGAGAGGGAGGTTGTTTGCCATGCACATATCATACATGTTTGGAACAAAACATATTTTTGATTCATTTTTACTGGCACATCCTTTTAACCTGAAGGTTGAATATGTCAGTTATTGTTGAGAGGAGACTCGGGGTTGATCTGCAGAGTAATTTGATCCCGGTGAACATAGCTGCGTGTCTGCGCTGTGGGATTGAAGAGCAGCCAGCAGCTTGCATGTCTTCCACTGCAGGAGAAAGGAAGCCTTGTGTTGAAATGCAGAGCGGCTGCTGTCAGTGCAGCTCGGCTCACACACACATCGTGACTTGTGTTCTTGTCAAATGCTCTTCCACACGGTGCTTCCGGTTCATAATAATCCTTTTATTGTGTTGACAGCTCTACAATAGTCACGGCTTTGAAGTAATTTCCTTTGCATTTGCTATGAAGAGAACCTTTATATTTATAGAAAAAAAATCTTATATATACACTACATTGATTGCTTTATGAGAATAAAAACAATCTCACCATTGCAACTGTCAAGCTGTTGTAAAATGTCTGTTTTTTTTCCTTAGATTGGTTACAGAAATCTGCTGCTTTGCCATTAAAGGGGATGTTCAGGTTTCTTCTTAATACTCACATGACATTTGTGCTCTGAAAAAGTTACTGGTCTTTGAAAATCATTCTTCCTGCACATGCTGAGTTGATCCCTTCTCGTAAGATTTCAAGTGATAGGGGACAAAACCCACAGTCCTCTTTCTGTGCATTCACTTTAAGCTAATGTGAGGCTTCAACAGTTAGCACAATCAAATGGGTATTTTCAATACGTTCTGTTTTCATAGTACAAACTGCCTTTGTGTTTCCTTGCTGAGCTACGGTAGAGGAATATTATCACAAATGGGAATTTCTGTTCAAGAAAGAATGTTACTTTAGGAGATACCAAGTTGATTTGACTGATTCTACCTGCTGAGTCCTCAAATTAACTGTGGCTGAACTCTGTGCAGAAGGAGGACTGGATTTTCCATCTCTCCATCTCTTTAACTGCTTTAAGGCAAGTCTGGTCAGGAGGACAACTGACCGATAACCAACCAGTCTTTCTGTGTACATATGGGCATGTGAGCACTTTTTTAGACACACTTGGTAAACTTGAAATCAATCTTCTATACCTTAAAATCAAATGACAGCGAGAACATCAATGGAGAGCCAAAGTCATTACATCATGACTTCTGTAACTCGATGCAATCTGTCATTCAGCAATTCTTTCACTTGTCCTTCTGAACAGTTTCAAAGGGTTGGCCAAATGGGGCCACTGAAAATCTTTGGGTGACACACCAAAACCAAAAGTCATAACCTAATGTCAGGAATTTTAATGAATGCTGTTGAAGTATATAAGCTAGTTAAAATTATATCAATACAGAGAGTTAACCAATGGCATACTGATTTACTTTAATTTCTTATTTTACAGTTAATATTACCAATTATTAGACATGCAAAGACTAATACAGGTATAATAACATATTGAGTTCCACAACAATCTTGTTTTAACGTGTTATATATCTGTATGTTAAGGAATTCATTGTACAAATAGGCTGGTTGTCCTTTTCCTTAAAAAGACATATACAGCTTTATTTTGAAGGAGTAAGTTGTAAGGAACAAAATATTTGCTGGGAACTAGATATCTAAAGTTTAGGGGAGACTTGGGGGCACCCAAACAATCCGTTTGCATTCAGATATTATAAGGTGAGAGTTCAAGAGACCCCTTTGAAAGTGGCTATGCCAGTTGTTTCCTTACCAAAATTTAGCTTGGAGTGTTTTTTAGCCCTCTTCCTGACAAGCCATGCCGACATGGTTGGTACCATAAACTGTATAAAAAGATGGAAGACGCATCTCCAGTTAACCCCGCTGTACAAAAATAAAGCCAAAATACCCCTGATAAGGCCCCTGCCATCTTGTGCTAGTGACATCATTTGAAGCCATAATCTGTGCAGTAGTAATCACCACAGTGTCGAGTTCCTGCCCAAACACCCGTCCACACAATGGCCAGCAGTGCCACTGATCATGAGCTCACTGATTGGCTCACATAACCATCAATCATGATGTCAAACCCCTTGTATAGTGTAAAATAACTAATAAAAAAACAAATATAAGTAAAACCAACACTTGAACAAGCATCTGCATGATAATGACAACCTAAAATGACAGAAACCATCTCTGGGAAAAATCTATTCAACATGTGCTTTGAGTTTTTAGTTTGGTCCATATCGTATCTGCTAACGTGATAGGGGGCGGGATTATAATCTATACTGCAGCCAGCCACCAGGAGGCGATTGAGATGTTTTTGCCTCTCTTTTGGGGAGTTGTCATGTTTTACATCTTCATATACAGTCTATGGTTGGTAGCAGTGGGTGCCCTAGGTTGTATAGTTCACAAAATACCCCTACCTTTATACTATCTTGAAAAATAAGCATGCCACGGCCTCTTAAAGACATAATGTTGGCCTACAATTATTTTCACCATGGGGGCAGCAATTGTATTACGGTAGTCATGGCCCTGTCCTTTTGGGGTGCCACTGATTCGAAGACAAATCAGCCCAACTACAGCAGTGAAAATATAAAGTAGTATAAAATGGAAATACTCACGTACAAGTACCTCCAGAGTGTGCTTTAATGAAGTCGTTAGTATGTAGTTACTTTCCACTATTGTCTGGCAGTTTATCCATGCTCCCAGAATTTGTGATAAACTAGGCTAAACACATCCCGGAGCTATAGTGTTTTTATATTGAATGCACAGAGATGAAATTGATATAAAACTTGTCACCTGACTCTGGGAATAAGACAGCAAATATTTCATTTGTATTAGGAAAAGAATGAATCTCGTAACAAGTTGCTAACAAACTGTGTAAAAACTAACAATTACAGTTTGGCAACTTGTTTCCTGCACTGCAGGAATGTGGCCTAATCCCTACGTGACCTTGTGTGTAGTGACACTCACAAACTACAGCTCTTAAAAAAGCTTTTGACCCTGGTGTGGCAGCCATATTCATGGGTCAGCTGCCACAGTCATTGTTCCAGGCTGCTCCTCACACCACGCTGCTCCCCCTTTTATCAGTTACACAGCTTTTAAATCCACCAGCGCACGGCCCTTTGAGTTCTGACGTGGACTGTCGTATGAATATGACAACTGTGAAGAGTGGCTTTCTTTGTTAGAAACTGGAACATATTTTTGACACTGTAATTCTGAATAGTCAGTATGTTTCCCATGGTGAGTCAGTCGCTGCCTTAGTATATATTACAGGTTTACCACGAGTCTTATTGTGAATTTCCTCTCCCACATGGACTTGAACAACAATAGTGGGAGAAAGAGTGGGAGACAGAAGATATAAAACACTGGAAGGAGTCAGCAGTTGTAACGCAGACTTCTCTGCAGGCTTGTATTCATCATAATAATGTAGAACTGAAGCTGTGGCTGGGTCGAGGGCTCACAGTCCTGCTCTGCTCAGTAGCGTTAATACTCACATCTGGTTCCACTGTATGATCTGGATATGAACATAGAGAATATTGTTTTACATATGTCATGCTTTTGGTGTAGCTAAAGATCAAATCAGGCAGCAGCAGTGTTCCAGCTCCTGTTGCAGAAAGACAAATATTTCTCCAACAGTAGCTCATAATGTAGGCCTGCCTTTTTCTTTTGATATTGCAATATCGATCTTAAAGAGAGAGTTCACTCTAAAATCAAAAATACATATTGTTCCTCTTACCTGTAGTGCTATCTATCAGTCTGGATTGTTTTGCTGTGAGTTGCAGAGTGTTGGAGATATCAGCCGTGGAGATGTCTGCCTTCTCTTTAATATAGTGAAAGTAGATGGCACTCAGCTTGTGGTGGTCAAAGTGACCAAAAATGCGTTTGAAAAAACTCAACAGCACTTTCTCTGTCTAGCAATCATGAACTAGTTACTCAAGATAATCCACAGACCTTGTTGTGAGCAGATGTAGGAACTATTTTCTTTCTACTGAACTAGACCCCCCAGTCATATCACTGCACAGAAGGAAGTGTGCATCTACTCATGGACAAGATGCTCATGTTCATGACAGCGTGAGATGTAAACATTTAATGCATCCTCCTCGGCTGAGCTGTAACATTAGCTAGCTCATTGATGCTAGGTGAGCTAGCAGTAGATGCACACTTCACTCTGGATGCTGATACGGTTGGCAGGTGTAGTTCTGTACAAAGAAAACAGTTCCTACGTGAAACTGCTCGCAACAAGGTCTGTGGATTATCTTGAGTAACCGGATCATGATTTCTGGTCTTCAAGACTTTTTACAGCAAGAAAGATTTCTACCAGTGTTGAAGGTGATACTGCTTGTTCCAAATGCAGTTTCTTAAATTGTTAGACAACAACTTTTGAAACTGGTCAAGTATTGAGTTAGAGCGCTTCAGCCAGCAGCTGCAAAACAGGCTGCAATGTAACAATGTTGAATAGGCGGAGCCTGTTGGTGAATGAAATCACCCTGATTGGCTCAACACAATAGAAGTGAGGAATGTAAACAAAAAGTTAAAATCAAGAAGGAGTAAGGTCTAAACCAACTTGTTACATGAGGTAAGTTTTTTTTTCTTTAGTCATTGAGCTCTTCAGCAGAAATGTTTCCTGATGGTTTGTATTATTGTTCAGTGGCGCACAGTAAATATGCTCTGTTCGTTCAACATTGGATTGTGTTGTTGATATGCTAACTGGGTAACTAGCTTTAGGATGTTTTCTGGTTTACCTTTTTGAATGATGTTTACAGAACACCGCTATCTGCTGGTATGAAGGGGTATGTCCTCACGCAGGTGCAGAACATATTTGCTTGTTGGCTGTTGCTTTGTTGTGTTCGTGTGCAACTTTTTGGCCAAGACACAGCAACAAGAGGCAACACAGCAGGGGTTATCACCACTAGTTCTCCGGTGTTGGTTGGTGTGTCTGTGCCTTTAGATTGTTTTGTTTAACCAGAAAAAGCCCTGAAAGTGCTTGCACCAAACTCACCAGACTCCATTCAAATAAACAGTTATTTTATCATCATAAAACATACTTAATTCAAAGTCAATAGAATCAAAGTGAAACTCACAAAAACGTTATTGGTTCGTCTTTCCACTGTTCCAACAATCACTTACTCTGGTTTGGCTGATAAAAACCCTTAATTCACTCAGTTAAATGTGAAAATATGCTGGCTTTATAAACGCTTAAATGACTGATTATTCAAATGGAGTCTGGTGTGTTTGCCGATAGCATTTTTGGGTCTGTTTCCGGTGAAAAAAAAGGGTCTTAGTCCTTAGCAAAAAAGGTCCATCTCTGTAGGGATTCTTTCTATAATGTTGTCAGACACTTAGAATGATAATCTGAACCTGTCAGTGGCAAAAACACGCACTTTGAGTGGACGTAAACTGAGCACAAATGCCTCGAATGGTTACATTGCAGCCTGTTTTACCACCTTAGCAATCTTGCTTGTTGTTGTTGCAACACTGGATCAGTTTAAAAAATTGTTGATTACATGAATCACATGGACACAAAAAATAGGAAAACAGGGTCCAGGTTGAAAAATACCAAAGTTGCCCTTTAGAATACCACTGAGGATTCCCTGAGGTGGCAGCTGTTTGATCAGTGTGTGATGGGGCACAGGTAATGTCTGCTTGTCTACCATCCTTTGCATCAGGATCAGATAAATATTTAAAGCAACTATAGTTGATATTTTCAGAGCTCTTTGCAGAGCTTAACAGTGAGTTTCAGACCATTGTTTGTCTTTATTGAAGTGCAACTCTGAATCACTGCAGCACCCCTTTAATGTAAATGTATATATATCATATATATCATATATAATATGATAAATATATTTTATGATACTAGCAGCACATACACCATAATCAACATATCAGATCATTATATCTAGTAGTTACATGAGCTGAATCCATTGTTGCACTAGGCAACTGCAACATTCTTTAGCACAATAAAACAGATGCATAATACACATAACAAGTATTATCTTATTATGTACCAAGATAATGAGTGGGTACAAAGCTAAGAGTGCCTATAGGATACACAGGATCACAGAAGAATGTATTTAGAGGATGAACCTGCTGGAGATGCAGATTAAAAGAAAATTGTATTCTCTCCCACAGTTAGTTTGGTGCTAAACATCAAATGGGTAATGGGTCAGGTTCAGTTCTCAAATTTGGCATTACTAGTTGGGTCCAATCAGGTTGTAGGTTAAAGTTGTGGTTCTGGTCTCAGTTTTAGGCCAGTGCAGAACTGCTAGCAGTGTGTAGTGGTGTGACTCTATTGCTCCCTGAGGTCACAGAAGGCTGCAGGCCAACTTCGCTTGTGCTCTGTATTTCCGCCTTTGTGCCTCTTGCTTGTCAGCAGCTGTTATTGCTGTGGGCCTTTTTAGACCTGCCTGCTGTCTTCAGACTGCTCCGATGAGCATCACCTCAGGGTGCACTTTATGAAGAATGTTAAACTAATTGGCTGAGTCACCGTCCAGCTTAAATAGCCACACAAGACTTTATAGTACCAGTTTTGCAAGTTTTTCCTCCCCCAGGCCAATTTGGAAAGCGTTGCTACTCCCAGCAAGATGTTTACTGCTGCTGCCACGTGTTTCTGTTTTTATCTGAATCACCTTGGTCACTAGACGTAAAGCTTTCCCAGGAGTCCCTGTTTGAGCCTGCCTCTGTGTTTACATCGCCACGTCTGTCATTGCCTCATACACCCAGGAATGATGAAGGTTTCGCAAGAAAATGATCTGTACAAGAAACAAAGCATGACATTCAAACACAAACAACCTGACTTGAACTCAGGACAGTGCTGTGATGCAGTTTTAGTTTAGCCTTAAAGTGATAGTTCAGGTTTTTGGACATGA
Organism: Epinephelus moara; assembly: GCF_006386435.1. Classification (NCBI taxonomy): domain Eukaryota; kingdom Metazoa; phylum Chordata; class Actinopteri; order Perciformes; family Serranidae; genus Epinephelus; species Epinephelus moara. The sequence goes on from NC_065511.1 coordinate 8,502,547, forward strand.
AGTTGTGTGAAACGCTGACCATCTGTAGCTCTGATGTGACGGTGTCACTACTCTCAACGAGCCTCCTGCTCTGAGCAATGGCCCGTAGCTTACCGGAGAAAAAGTAGTTCTGAAGATGTA
>NC_065511.1:8502959-8507570 GCF_006386435.1 Epinephelus moara
GATAGCAAGGTCTGACGTAATGCGGGGATGTTTTAAAATTATTGAAATAGTCTAACAAAACACATGAATACTTTTTTGTAGCTTAAAACCTTTTGGTTACGTGTCCCCCGTACATCTTCAGAGCTACTTTTTCTCCGGTAAGCTACGGGCCATTTCTCAGAGCAGGAGGCTCGTTGAGAGTAGTGACACCGTCACATCAGAGCTACAGATGGTCAGCATTTCACACAACTTCATGTCCAAAAACCTGAACTATCCCTTTAAATACAAAAGGACAATACAAACAGTGATACATTACAGCTGACCGCTTTCCAAAGCATAACATGTTTTTCCTTTCTTCCAGGTTGCCCATGGTCTCACTTCATTTAAATGTGATATGAAAATCAACTTGCAGAGTTAAATACTCACAGTGAACATCAAATCTGCTGTTATTGTCATGATTTATGGTTTTATAGCATGATGGTGAAAACTGCTCTGGAGAGTATGTCTGCAGCTCATCATTGAGCAATGATAACTTAAGTCAGGGATGAAAGAAACATTCACATTAAGATACTTTATCTTGGTAAAAATAGTGATACTGTAAAAATGTTCCATGACAAGTAATAGTCAAAAATGAATGTAAAAAGTGTTGGCAGCAACATTTACTCAGATTTTAATAGTTCAAGTACTCAGGATGCAAAAAGGCTCCTAACAGATTGTTTTAAATATTTTATAATTATTTGTTTAGTATCACTGATGCATATGTGTGAGCAGCTCTGTAATGTTGTAGAAGGTCGAGATGGAGTTCATTCTAACTATGATAGTTATTGTTGGGCAGTGGTGTGGTGGTAGTTAATGAGGTGAGTGTACTACTTGGTAGTTGGTTACCAGGGAGGAAGTGAGTTTACTCTCCAATATATTCCAATGGCCTTTTTGGCTGATGGGTGGGTATACTGTAAAGGGACGGAAAAAGAGGTGGGTACACCCCATAGACCTGCTTATACCCTCCACTACACCACTGATGTTGGGTAATTTAAAATGCAAAATATTTCATAAAATGTACAGATGGTTTTCTATATAAGCCCTCAATCTGCAAAGCTGTCAAATGCACATAATATCAAGTACAATATTTCCTTTGAAATACAGGGCTGTACTGAAGCTATACAGCTGAGAGGACAGCGGCCATTTCCTCTGTAATTTCTCTGGGAATTTGGGTATTATTGAGATGAGATGAGAACAGAACAGAACAGAACAGAACAGATAAGATAAGATAAGATAAGATAAGATAAGATAAGACTTTATTGAACCGTGGAGTGGACAGATATAAGTACGGATAAAGAGAGAAAGTAAAATGAATTAAAATAAAAAATAATGAGTAAGTATCAATCAATCAATCAATTTTATTTATAAAGCTCAATATCACAAATCACAATTTGCCCTCGAGGGCTTTACAGCATACAACATCCCTCTGTCCTTAGGAAAGAGAAACTCAAAATTCCGCATTAAACATTCTGTTTTTTGTTTGTTTGTTTTTGTTTTGTTTTAAAGCTCATCCTGATCCTTTTTCAGCTAAAGTCTTTAAATTTACCCGGTTATCTAGTTTGGGTAACAAAAACGGAACTGAAATAAAGCAAGCTGTTTATTTATTTATTTATTATTATTATTATTATTATTATTACTACAGAATGACATACCTGCCACTGTAGAGAACACTTTGAAACAACACACACACACACACACACACACACACACACACATATATATATATATATAAGGTTAGATGAATAAACTTTTCTTTTTATTTCATTTTTTTGTTTGTTTTTGTTGTTGTGGTTGTGGTTGTTGTTGTTGTTGTTGTTTTAAATACTCCAGAAATATTACAGGGTTTGGTCGGTGACTTGTCAGAAATTTCTCAGGTGAGTGGGGCTCTGGTGGGGGGCATCTGGACTCAGTGTTTACAAAATCCTGGTTACAGCCCTGCTGAAATACAAGGTGGAACAGGTATAAAGTAGCAACAAATAGAAATATACAAGTAAAGTACAAGTACCTTCAACTTATACTTAAGTATGGTATTTAAGTAGGTGCACTTATGTATTTTTCACCACTAACTCAAGCAAGTTTCAAGTCACTGGGTGTTGATTTATTACTATGAAATCAAAAAATAAAAGATTAAACTAAAAAAGGAAATATAAGATTTTAAAATGTGTAGTATACTCATTGGAAAAGGGTCAATAATAATGTAAAATACACATAATCTGTAGTATATGAAAGAAAACACTATAATCCTTTGAGTTCTCATTACTGCAAATAGCCAGTTTCTCACAGTATGTTTTCCACTGCATGTACACACACCTATTTGTATATGAAACAGAATATTTGAATACAATGTGGGTACTCTTGGCACTGAGGGGAATGTGCTATAAATAAGAACCTCAGGAAAGTGGACCTCCACTGTTCTTTATTCCCAAAGATTTCTATTTTACTCCTCATTGTTGAATTTCAAACTGCCTCAAGGTCAGCAGTGTGTTTCTGCAGCTCCTCTATTATAGCAGCAGCAGCAGCAGCAGCGGCAGCATCTCGCCAAATGAGCTGGCACCACGCTGCCTACACTGTGAACTCCACCTGCCTGTCTCCACCTGTGGATGACTGATGTGTTGTTTTATATACTTCTTAGGCTGTCTCTCACTCATACACCCACGTATGTCACTGCCTATGCTGCGCGAGTCAGATCACTGCCTTTCACTTGTTCCCTTTTTATCTCTGTTCCTTCCTTCAGCTGTTGGTCCCATCTACAGAAAGACAATGGTTACATGCATGTGTTCACATATCGTTAGCGTTACAATTTAGATAAATTCTGCTGAATTCCTATACCCATGGATAGATTACTATCCCAGGGGCCCAAAGTGTCAGGGGGTCCCCTGACCTTCACTTCAAAATGTTTAAATTACACATACCAACAAGGAAGAGACTCAAAATGACCACAATGAGACACACAATGACTAAAAAGGACACAAAATGATGTCAAAGAGACACAAACCCAAAGAAGATGCCCAACAGCTATAAAGAGATGCCAACTCGCTACACAGTCTGTGTGTCTTGCTCCTGTATAGGAGAAGCTGTGGGGCCCCTTGCATATCTGCGCCCAGGGGCCCATTGTCTCATATCCACCCATGCCTAAACCTAAATATGGCCTTGTTTCTGTGCTAATGCCAGTGTGGAGATTACAAGACAGTGAGAGCAGAGAGAGGTTCTCCATTTCACCCTATGGATTTGTTGTCATTGTTTAGCACAAATCCTAATGACGTTTTGTGATAGTGTGTGATGGTGGAGGGAGCAGCTCCAAACACAGTGTCAGTAACATGGGCATTGAGTCTTGGGAGATGTAGGGGGAGGGGGGTTGCATGATTATCTGTCAAAGTTCCCACCCATTTCTCCACTCAACACATCTGCCCAATCTACCCTCTCTCAGATGCTTTCGTCTTCAGTCTACATGAAACCACCATGTCAGATTCACAGTTTATGAAATGCTGATTTACTACAATTCTGTCATGTCTGAAACCACTACCAAACACCAGTGCTTTGAGTTGGTGGTTTGGTCTGACTGTCAACCCAAAGCATTGGTATCTGATGATCTGGGAATGGCACTCAACAATCATTTTTCTTTCTCCAGCACGTTTCAGATGGCACACAAGGTGACAGATGCTCAAACTTACAGGATGTGGTTTGTTTAAACCTAGTCTGATGTGCAAAAATTTGCCTACTAATACCTCTAAAGCTCACTAATTAACACATTGTGTAAACACAAAAAACATTTTGTGGTTTTGGGAAGAGCTGATACTGTGACACTGCACACAGCCCCTGCACCTGGCTGTTGTTTGCCTAGAAATAGTTCCAGCACATAACTCCTAATACCACAAATTGCTGTTATTACATTTTGTTTGTGTACCAATTAAACAAATGTGACAAAACATATCAATAGTTGTGTTGAAGAGGTTGAAATAAACTGGTCTGTGTTTGCAGGCTGGAAGTTAGCTTCGCCCTGATTCCCTCAACAAACGACGACGACAGGCAAGCGGCTGAGGAAGGGGGCGGAGTGAAGATTGTCCCTCGCTGCGGGGAGAGAGGTCCCTCTCCTCCACACTTCGACTTATTTTCCTTATGCTGATGGTGGCTTGGAAAACCGCTCCTAACTGTGTCACACGGGCAGAAGGGAAGGCGGCTGCAGCTCGGCCTCTTTCCCCCTGTTCACCCTTCTCCCCATCTCCACACTTAGACTTTTTTTCACCCTGCCGACAGTGGAGCTTATATTCATGTGCCGATGGTGGCTTGGTAAACCACCCCTAACTGTGTTACACGGGCAGAAGGCAAGGCGGCCGGTTCTATTTCTCCCTCTCTGAGAGCCTGGCCTCACCGCGCAGAAGCCCACCGCATCCATCCATCCATCCATCCACCCCTCCCTCCCTCGCGGCCCGGCCGCACATACACCCCCGAGGCTCGGCTCTCTCTGCGGACAGAATGGTTTTATAGTAAGGGGAGGAGTAAAGGGAGGAGGGCAGGTTTAGCGTGGACGGTTAGTGACGTCATTCACCTCGAAAAAGAATCATTCGCCTCCAATGTAATGTAATGTAAATTCAA
>NC_065511.1:8508075-8517520 GCF_006386435.1 Epinephelus moara
AATGGTCGCGCAACGATTACGTCACATCCAGAGCCCGTAACTTTACAGGAACCTTCCTCGTACTCCGCTCTCTCAGTGGAGACACGGCGGTTGAGAGAGCCGAGCAAGAGGACGTTCCTGTAGTAGTTCCTGCCCCCCAAATAGTACCGGGAACTTCTTCAGTGGAAACGGGCCTTATGTGTTCTGGGCATAGACTGTACAAAACAATGGATGTAGCTACCTTGATGTCACCCATTGGTTTGTGGACTCCTGTTTTGAAGCCTTAAATTCGGCACTTTGGCAGTCGCCATCTTGGATTTTTGGAGCAAGAAGTGATCAAACTGAGAGGCTGGCCTTGTGGTGGAGCGAGGGGCAGATCTGACTGAGAAGCTGAGGATGCTATCAGCAGACGGTCAGTCACTCAAAGTGGCCAACACTTAATCATGTGTAACTTTTAATAAAATAAAATACAGTTGTCATGAATATTGAAATTAGCTACAGAGACCAAAAAATGCTTTGGTACCAGACTATAAACATGTTTATTTCTGATGTAAAGTTGGGCATTTTAAAATGGGGGTCCATGAGGGTTGACTTGCTCTTAGAGCCAGCCTCAAGTGGCTGTTCAAAGAACTGCAGTTTTTGGCACTTCCATGTCGGCTTAATTTTTTAGCCCCTTGAGGTTACTGCTTAGTTCAGAGTTTGAAATACCAAAGAAAAATGTGTTATTAAACACCAAGTTTGAATGATTCAAAAATTGGCAAGTTTGTAAAATTAGGTTTCAGAACTGTGAAAAAAATAGCAGTATTCTCTGCTCTGAGTCGCTGAGGGCATGTCCACTGAAGGAGCTGTTACAAAGTTAGTTTTTATAAAGTGAGGGAGGGGTTATGTGAAGAATGGCTCCAGTGCACCATCAAGCCATGATGAATGGCCCGCCCAAAAAATACTGGACACTGAAACGGTGATAAACAGTTTAACAGTCTAACTCCACAGTTCACAGTTTTTTTTTCACATTTTCAACAAATATTTTTTAACATGAAGCCTATAATGTTAAAGAAATCACCGACTTTGCTTTACCCAGACTTTTACACACATAACACTGACCCTGCATACTACCTGTGTATAAAAAAGCAGCTTAGTGTGAACCTGAGCCCCTCTGCAAGTGTAAAGCAGCAAATTAAAGATCCATACTAGTGGCTTGCAGGTTAAAATCCATTCATTACAACTTGTGCATAACTCAATAATATTGCAACCCGATCGCAAATGGCCAATTGAAAAAGTGACTTTTAGCGCAAAGAGCAGTGTGAGCAGTGAGTATCTCATTCTCTCTGAATTTCTACTCTGTTCATTAATTCAGCAAAATTAAAGTTTTACAAATAGCCAATACATTACTTTTAAAAATGAACAATGGTGCCGATCAGCCACATATATGTTCAGAGATAAAGTCATAAAGTCAGGTTTGATTCAACTTCCAGTTGTTCAATGTTGAGTGTCACAGCACCTTAACTGCTCCCTAGAGGGAAAAAAAAGTTGAAGGGAGGAAACCTATCAAATTCGATTTTTCTGCGCCTGTTCTCTGTGTGTCTGAGGCTGAGCTGAATGAAACTATGCGAGCATGAAATTCCCTAATGGAAGCTGTCTGTTTTCAACCTTGACTGTCTCTTAAAGAGCTACAGATAAGAGCCGCCAGGAGAAGAAAGGCCTTAGTAGTAAAGCTACAGTTTCATGCCTCTGAGAGCTACAAAGGGAGAGGAAAACTGTCACTGACGAACTGAAGAGCCACGTGGTTTACAGGTTCAGTCAACCAGTGTTCGTATCTTATCCCTTCATGAAGACTTCACGGGTTCACAGTAACCAGGGGTGTCACGAGAGGTAAAGTTAACTTGCCTCTTATTTTTGGATCAAATCTTGTTATTTTATGATTGTCCTGATTGATGGAAAGTGGGCACTATCACCTCCCATGTGCGTTTTCCCCCTTCATATTAGCATGAGATTTCCTGAATTTTCCACAATAACTTTCACCCAAAAGTTGTTGCTTAAAATCTACAGATACATTAAAGCATGAGTGCTAAATGTAAAGTCATGTGGTGAACATTGGGGTAAATCTATGATTGTATCCATGGCCTTTGAATATTTCATATGCCTACTTTCCTCAGTATGGCAGCCATGACCACTGTAAGCATCTTGCTAGTAGCCATACCTATCTCTGCAGTGTTGTGTCAGAGCTACAGAAAGGTCTGGAGGGACCCAATATCATTCTTTCATTCCTCTGAGCCAGTCTTAATCATTTTGCTAAACCTACAGTGCAGCGCCTTTGCAAAATGATAGCACATAGATAGTAAAAGGGGAGGAGCCCAACTGATAACCTCCAGGGCCGATAAATGAAGCCAACGTAGAAGGGTCAGAAACTGCAGTTCCTCTGGTGGCCACTTGAGGCTGGCTCCAAAGGTGAGTCAGTTGCCATAGACCCCATGTTAAAATGCATAACTCTACAGCAGAAATAAACATGTTATAGCCTGATTCAAAAAAAAGTTGTGGCCTCTAGAGGTAATTTCAACATTCATGACAACTGTATGGTGGTGATTTGTTTTGTAGAACTCACCCATTTAAATGTTTGGTTGTACTAAAGGACCCTCTGAGGGGTCTCATGTTCATTTTTTTTTTGTTGTTGTAATGGTTTTCAGCCTCTTTTTAGCTAGCGAAAATTAGCGTTAGCATTTGCGTTATCACAGTTAACGTGCACCATGCCAGTGAGGCTAGCACCTAGTGTTATGGTTAGTTCCTCTCTTCCAAATTTAGTAGCATCTGGCTCCAAAAATCCAAAATGGTAACAGCCAAAATGCCAAAACCGACGCTTCAGAATGGGATATCACCGAACAATAAGTGATGTCACTGTGGACACGTCCATTATACAGTCCCTGAGAATGCTGGCTGAAATAGCTGGCCAATCAACACATTCTCACTCTGACCTTGTCACTTGCTGCTTGGTGGTGGACTTTCCACGTCAACATATCATGTGGGATGCTATGTCAACTTCAGCCTAATACATGCGTTCTGTGTTTTCAAAATACACTTCTGTTTTCACAGGAAATGTACAGTTTGCATGCAGTCTCTTTCAAAATAAACGTACTACATCAGTACAACACCACAAATTGACATTTTTTGCTTCTACAACAAACACACATGGTTACATTTAGCCAACACACGCACATCAATAGGTTTAGAAAAAAATAACAGAATTTGGCTTCACATACAGGAAGTGAACACCAGCCTCCTGGGTGAAAGTCGGTGATTGTTGGATCCATCCAACCACCCTACTCAGACTTTTTGCCCCCTTGTCTTGTTGTCCAGCCATGACCCCTGACATCATTGGACACCGTTAGACACTGACAGTGCCCGGCTGCGCATCATGCCAATATGAAAGAAAGGCTTTTTTCATCTGTGTCTGACATGAAGTCACTGCCTTAGTGTCGGTATTCGATGACTTCGGAAGGAGCCAGGTTGAACCAATGGTAGGTTTATACCTACAGTCTACATCCAGTGAGACAGACTAGCTTCTAACTTGCAGAAATAATTAAAGGAGCCCACCCTCTTAGAGGTAATGTTATTGGTTAGTCAATATTACTTCAATTGTAGCTTCTTTTAACCTATTTGTTGCATTTTATACCTTTAATAGTGAGCTGATGGGAGAGATGGAAGAAAATGATAGAGAGGGAGGAAACGAGTACAGCAAAAGTCCTCGGGCAGACTTGAACCAGGCCATAATAGCTCAGGCCAACCTCTAGGCTGCCAGGGCACAGAATGTAGCTTCCATTAGCTGTATTAACAAGGCCATCTCAAAACATTTTAGAGGGACAACCAATCTCAGAGTCCCCTGACTTTTTTCTACCTTGTAACTCACTAACATAGGCCCATTCTGACAGCCTAAGATGAATCTCAATCAAACTTTTGTTTATGACAGTTTGACCCTCAACATATTGGATTTATTGTAATGTCATAGGGTGTATGACAGTTCTCACAGCATGCAGTGACAGCATTTTTCTAAATATATGATTTCCCTTCCTTTCACCTACCTTTACATCATTATTAATACACAGAGCTAAACACATCCAGTAGATGGAAAACAAGGTGCCAACAGTGTTTTATGCTTGACACCAGACAAAGATCCCTGTTATTGCATACATGTTGCTGAGGATTTCCCTCATCATTGCTTCATGACAAGTGCTGGGACTGTAGAGAAGTGTCTGCTGGGTGATTGAACCCAGAGTTCCATTTCCTGCAGCGAGCGCTGTGTGGTGGAGCAGAGACAGAGGCAGAGCCGTCCTAATGGGAAACACAGACCTGGGTATAAATATCCACACTGCAGCGCTCTCTGTTCTGTGTGTGTGTGCGCGTGTGTGTGTGTGTGTGTGTGTGTGTGTGTGTGTGTGTGTGTGCGTGTGTGTGTGTGTTGCCAAAGGGGAGGAGCAGGGGGGTTTATGCCAGCACACTCAAGGCTATGGCGAGGGTAATGAGAACCATGTTGGTGGGGGTTAGACCTTGCTAAATGACTCATTCCATAACAATGCTCCATACCCAAAATGGAGTGTGGGATCATATGTGTGATCTCACAGCAGTCGCTTCACGTCTGTATCAAGCTTTGTGTTTAACCTTTTATAATTCTAGTGACTGCTCATATTTAAGACCAAAAATGATGACTAACATGCTGCTGTAGATAGTACACACATACACTGTCATGCTGATTATTAAAAAATCTGTATTTGTTATTGGCCTATTGCTATGTGATCGTGTTTTATATGTAATTTATTATTCTATGAAGACGTTGAATCTGAAAAGCTTCATAGTTACTCTACTAATGTTCTGCCTCATATTCCTGCAGTTCATCAACACATTTGAACTGCTGGAGCTGCACAGTTAAAGCAATACAACACAAGTGGTTCAGTCAGTGCATTGGAAGTAGTTATGTACAGTATGGAAAGGAGAGTATTATTCCTGACCCCAATTTTCTCAGCCATCCTGTGATTTGAACCAACAAAATTCCACACACAGATTTGTTTTCCAGTTTCTTCACAATGTGTTTTTTTTTTATCATGTTTTGGTAAACGAGGTCTGTGCGTCTTCATTACAGTACAGAAGGATTTCCAGTTCCAGTATCAATAACTACTTTTTGTGGACGATATATTGTCCCAGACAGAGATGGGCACTAATATAAAATGTCTCTTGTTACAGATGACAAATACCTCCTTTTCAAATGTAGCCTATATGTATGTGTGGTGGGACGCACTGTCAACATTGTGAAGAATCTATGACTATGTTTTTACAAGCTGCCAAACCAAAAAAACAACAAGACATGAGGCATCAACAGGAAGATATAGGAAAACTGTGGGATCCTGATAAGCAGGGTCCATGTCATTGGTCTGACAGCCCATTGGTCTGACATCCCATTAGTCCGACGGTCCGCGGTGCTGAACGGCTCCTGGCGGGCGTATTTCTGCCTTGATGGTGCGCCGCGACTGGCTCTGGGTCAGCTGGGAAAGGCTTGAGGCGGAGCAGGCTCACAGCTTATGTGTTTGTCACTTTCTTATTCATTTTAACCCACACCATGATCTTTTCCTGACCCTAACCAAGTGGTTTTTGTGCCTAAACCTAACCAGACCTTAACCACAGGGCATCATGATGATTTTGGAACAACGGGACTTCGGAACAATGGGTTTAATATGGTCGGAACAATGGGATGTCGGACCAATGGGCTGTCGGACCAATGGGCAGTTCCCAAGCAGTATGTGTACATGCAGAAAGCATTTAGCTTATTTGGCCAGACAGACAAAGACAAATACAAATTACAAAATACCCCAAAATAATTAAATACATATTTATTTAATAGAAATAATTTGATCAACAATATTATTGTCATTTTAATACCCTTTAATGCCACTGACAATAATACCTTAAAAATGTAAGAACACCTTTCAAAGAGGGCGTAAGGCAAAAACCTTGAGTTGGGGGCCAGTGGCTCCCTCCCTACTTCCTACCCTGCTACTTCCAGCCCCTTTGCTCAGACACCCATCCTCAAACATGGGTTTCAAAATTGATCTTAACTACACATCTGTAAAGTTTCATGACTGCACCTTGCAGAGTTGTGATGTTATCCCATTGACAAAAAGTCTGTCCACAGACAGACAGAGAGAAAGACAGACAGTATAAACTGCTGCCAAAGTACTCAGAATGGTTTCTGTGGTAGTTTCCGTTACAGTATGTGTCACCAGAACCACATTTTGCCCTGACGACATGTCAGCCAGAGAAGTGGGTGGAATATGTTTAGTCCAAGTATTCAATTGATTCTAACTATTGTGAAGCAGCAGAAAACTTATTAAGAGAAGAAAACAGTTGTTTGGAATTGAGTCTAATTCTGTCCATCAATGAAAAACACTTATGTCTTCATAGTTGTTTTTTTCCTCCTGTGAGAATTGAAAACAATTCTGCTTTTACATAAAATTTTTATTACATCAGTGCTGAAATCAGTCTATTCACGAGTAAATCTACAGAAGATTAATCAACAACTATTATAATTCTAATTATTATAATACACACAAAATGGCGAACATTCTGTCACAACCTCCCAAATGAGAGGATTGCCTTTTGTCACTTTTTATGTAATTGAAATTTGAACAAATTTGGGTTATGGACAGTTTTTTTTTTGTTTGTTTTTGTTTTTTCAATTTAGGCAGTAAACAATTGATTAATTGAAAGGAGGAATCAATGATAAACATAACTTTCAGCCTGACTACATAAACTGTATCTTAAATCCCATTTCAACTGTCTTTTGGTAGACACCTCTAGTTGCTTTTGACTTACTGTATTTAGATGTTGAGCATGAGACGTCATGCTTGACCTTATAGCTCCAGAGAAAAAAGCTAGTAAATCAACTTGGACTTAATTCTTTATCGCAGTATTTAGAGACTGTTTACTTGCAGTCAGTTCTCTAATAGATCTCATTAATGTTTGTAGACACTAATAGTTCATGTGTGTTGCAGACACTCTGTAGCATCTCTGCAGCCTGACATTCAACACCACCTCGTGCACCAGCCGGAGATGAGACAGGGCAAAGCCTGCCTCCTTCAAAAAGCTTTATCTCTCAGATATCATTTTTGGCTGAGCAGGAAGAAGTTGGATGGAGGGGGATGGATTGTGTGGGTATTAACACTGTGTGAGGCCTGAGCAGGAAACTCTGCCAGAGTGTGGCTGGCAGCCTCATCACTGGCTTGGGAAGTGAACAATCTGCAGTGTGAGTGTTGTGATTTATACAGAACAGCTGTCAAGGGGGGAGGAATCATAGCAGTAAGTAGCAGTCAGTGACTTTCAGCAAACAGACAAAGACCTATTTATTTTGTTGTGTCTTCTCTATCGGAGATGGATGTGCTTTCTGATGAGTCCCAAATACTGCAGCCCTTCTCTGGGAGAGAAATAAAGGGAGAGCTGGAAGGAGAGACTTCAGAGGGGAAGAAAAGAGAGGGAGAGAGCAAGACATGGAATCCCAGGCCGGCACCAGCCTTTATTAGTGGCGTCCCAGTAATATAACCACCTCTCAGAGGACAGCCATAGAATTTCCTGTTCCTTCCAAATCTCGGCCAAAAATGAGGCCATCATTACCTCTGGTGAGGAGAAACCCTGCCGCAGCCCATAGAGAGGAGAGAGAAAAACACAGATTGAGCCAGGCTGGCTTAACACCAGACCTGCAGCCCTGCAGCATGGGCAAACAGCTCCACATTTATTAGCACCGTACCTCCATACTTTCTTTCATGCTACATCTTCTTTTTTTAACCAAATATTTAATACCTCAGTGTCCCTTTGTTTGTATACTACATTCATTTGCACCCAGTCTGTTATTCTGTGGGTGCACACAGGCATTTCCTAAATACACCGTTTATTTAAGAGTTTTCTTTATTCAAACTGAGCCTTCTGAGACACTCTAAGGTACTTAAGAGAAGTGGAGTAAATGAGCCAAAAACAGAGTGGGAAATGGTTTTACTGGCTAGCTGAAGTTCTGATCTAAGACCAGAAAATACATTACAGAGAGCAGCAATGAAACCAGTTTATGAAGTTTAAGTGCTGGTGAACTGGATTTAAACTACAAGGACTACATTCAAAATTATATTTTAACATTTTATTTAGAAACCTGGGCCCGATTAACATGCCAGGAGGCACAGGGCAAGGGAAAATTGTGGGCCCCTGTTGAGCCCCACCAATACATGCTCTCACTACCCATTTTGCTCCGAGACTCAGAAACCAACCAGAATCTAAATGCTTCCCCGCCCCATGTTGGCTGTGTGTCAGTTAGTTTGTTATCATTTGATTTATGCACCATGTAAGCCTGAAATTTCAAAAGGTTTAAAACTAGATTTTCAAAATATGGTCCCTCTATTAAGGGCCATGTCCACCAAAGCGTTTTGTTTTCTGAGGCCAGCATATTCTTCAAATTCTTTGCAATAGGAGTACGCGTATTTATATTGTGCTACAAATACCAGCAGCGCGACGAGACACTGGGCGTCACATCTGGGCTGACTGCTGTTGGTTGCGTGTTTTTTTTCTAAGCAGCAAGACTTAAAAATCTTCAACTTTGGGTAAAAACGCAGCTCTTGTCACTGTCACTTCGACTGTTCAATCACATCTCATCTAACATGTGCTGAACAACAACAACAAAGGCGGAGAAATCTGTTAATATGCTGCATATGTATTATGTTTCCTCTCATGAACCCACACAGGCTGGCGGGTCCATCCTCTCTCCCTGTACACTTCAGCCTTCCCCTATTCCAAAGCAAGTCTACTTAGCACCAACATGACAATGTTAAACAGTGTGCATCATAGACATATATACATAGACGCCGCATTGACTGCCGCTGCCTATCAGAGCCGACGTCCTTGCCGGCCACCATCTTGGATGGGTCTCGCTTCGCCTCCACAGTGCATTCACTTCTATTGAGGAAGGAGCTGTATGCACAAGTAAAATAGAATAACTCACTGAATTTTCAACTGATTTTCACGCGGTTTGGTTTGTTACAAACGGCACACATGTAGTTATGATACAGGATGTGTTCGTACATTAAAAATGCGGGATTTCATGCTTTAATACTTTCTGCAGATAGCAACAGCATGTTATAGGTCACAACACAGTTATTTTATTCACCTCAACCCCAGAGTGGGATATATATATATATATATATATGCACAGTATTTATATACTGTATAAACATACTGTATAAACACAATATACACAATACAAAACACAGTATAGCATATTATGTATAGCACACCTTTTCCACCAGCTGTGCTGCAAATATCCCCTGCTGCTCATCCTTCTGTATCTTTTTTCAAATTATCTTGACCACAGTCCCATTTTCATAGTTATAATACCAATACCAAAATTAATTTCAGTGTTTATGTAAATACTGAAAATGTTTTTTACTACTTT